>NW_014334490.1:61289-62230 GCF_000341935.2 Cephus cinctus | reverse complement strand
GGGGGGGGGGGTCAAGGGGTCAATGGTTGCGGTGAATGCGGTAGGTAAGGGTAAAATTTTTGAATCGGATGTAATTAGAGGTCCGAGGGACGAAAGGGGTTGCTCGTGACTTTTTCGGGGTTGGTATGAACTTTGAGTAAATTGTATATTTACGAATTTCTTTTTTTTTTCATTTTTTATTTTTCTAATTATTTTTTCTACTCCGGTAGACTCGATGCGCGGATTTTTACTTATCGTGCGCCGCGTCGCGACAATCGCCCGGCGCTCTTTTTTCTTTTTCGATAATTTTTTGAATAGCACTAAAATTCGAATGCGCTCGAGGGGTGGCCTTTTACGGATCGGGTACAGAGCAACAAGTGCGAATCCCAAGACCGGCCGGTGTCTGACAACGTTTGGGGTTGAGGGTGGTTCCTGACTTTCCTACGGTAAAATTTCCAGCTTTTTATACTTTATCGATCAGGACCACCCCCTCCACCCCCTCCACCCCTGTAAACTCATTCACAATTAAGGTCCCAGCCATTTAATGCACTACCCCGTGGCAATAATCCCTTTATATTTTTTATCCCAGTCGAAAAGTCCTTGTCGCTGAAATCCTTGTTAAATTTTTTTTTTTTTTTTTTTTTGAAAATTCTTAGTTTCAATTAGCCAAACAGCGGATTTTGATTTAAGTATTAAAATACAAGTGTCTCCCCCTCGAACCATCCCTCTTGGCCATATCGGACCACGGGCTCCGGGATCGTATGGTATTTCTTGCGTTCATTACCAACGTAATAAACTCTTGCCAACGTAATAATTTTCCCGGTCGTTTCCACCGAGCGACATTATTAATATTTAAAGATTCTTCGTGACGATGGCTATGGCGTTCCAGGGGGTGGAGGACGACCCCATATCAAGGAGGGTTAAGCATCAAGGCGGGGTGGTTAGGTGAACGGAGGGGGGGG
>NW_014334490.1:60475-61141 GCF_000341935.2 Cephus cinctus | reverse complement strand
GGTGGAGGGGAAATTGCCGTTGCTGTGAGTTGGAATATAAATTAAATATAATTAATTACGAACCAGGTCGTCGAGGGCATTTAGGGGGGTGGGCGAAAGGGGGTGTATAAAAGACAGAGATAAACCCTGAGGGGGATAGTTAACGCAATATTGCCGCAGACCAGCCTCTTGGCTCGCACCGTAACCCCATATCCGTCTCAGCGAAGCGGGGGTTGTCTCGGGGCGAGAGAAGGACAAGACTCCCAGTGCCGTAGCTAGAAACACCAGAAATAGGATATTCGGCAGCTGTTTAGCCAGGGCGGCTGAGCCGAAACGTATATCGTTGATTACGAGGGCGTCACCGTGAAATCGTCACGTTGCTCCGCGTTTAACGACGTTTCGCACATTAAATTTCCGTCCCTGTTTCGGACACCCTGGAGTCACCGGATATGGTGGGTTTTGTTGTATTTTTGGGAAAAAAAAAGTTGACTTAAAATTTTTGAGGCTTTTTTCTTTTTCTTTTTGTAAGTAGGTTTTAATTTCTTTGTTATTATTCGATTTATTTTTCAAGGTCCCCCTTTTGTCACCCCCTCGCATACCATCATATACGCCCCTGAATCTAGGGAGTTGGTCGTTTGCAATAAACTCGTGGCCTTCGCAATAAGCGGTACGACCCCCCCCCCCCCC
>NW_014334490.1:59143-60423 GCF_000341935.2 Cephus cinctus | reverse complement strand
GGACAAGGACCCTCATCAAACTAAGGGTGGTGTCGGTACTGGCTATATAGGGGATGGCATATCCATTCCAACGTTTCTACGCCTTTGGGAGTACACCGGAAATCAGGGGTGGCACGTGCAAGCGCCATTGGGGAAATTTTTGAATTTTCCCAAATTCGCACTGGCCTACTATTACTAGTCGTATCGACCAAAATGTCGGACCCACTGCCGTCGTTGGTTTCTATGGTGCGCGTCAATACGTGAGAATGTGCCTTTAGCGTATGAAAATATCATCCCCCTTATTACCCCCCTTTCAAGATGGGGCCACCATTATCCATGATCATTTTCCAGGAGATGAGCTCAGCTTGAAAATTTTTTCCAAGATGGTCCAGGGGACTTCCTGGTGTCACATGACGGATCCGACCAGCCTAAGCTAATTGACTTCAGCCATAGCCTCGACTTCCGGTACTCCTGCGGTTAGCCAACTTCAGATCCAAATCCTTGCCCACAGTCATTTTCCTGTTTCTCGTGGGAGCACTGCGAATCCTTCATAACAAATGGCACAGACAAATCGTACGTAACGTTCGTGCGTTACGTGCAAATTAGTTATCGCCTGCTGATATATCTATATAGCGATACACGTCTGTATGTACGTACGATATAAGAATTTCCCCACAACACACGAACCCACTGGCGCGCTTCGCGGTTTCTGGTTTCTTGCCAATCCAAAACCATCGACCGCTTCCGTTATTCGCTTTTGTTCATTCACTTTCGCTCCTCTCAATTGGCAATCCCGTATATCACGTGGGTACGGTACAGCCGATGAAATCGCGGTATACGTTGTACGAAAATCTTTTTTTTTTATGGAAAAAAAAAAAAATTACATTCACTAGGGTACAGCGAGAGCAAAAGAGACAGAGAACGGGACACGCCACTCGTGTTTCTCGTATTAAAATCGGCAATGAGATGCCTGCAGGGTGAAATCGTGTATATATACGTCATACGAGAAATTATTATTTTTTTTTGTTTCTGCGAAAAAAATAAAATAAAATCACTCGGGTATAACGAGAGCGAGAGAGAGGAAGAATGGGATACGCCGTGTCTCTCGTATTAAAATCGACAATGAAATGCCTCCACGTTAATGGGGACTTCGCAACGCGCGGTTAACCAGCGTCAGTGCAGACAGGCAAATAGAGGGAATTAAAAGTAATCACGTACATATTTACCAAGCCGATGGGGATTGTTACGTCGACCGCAAAAATGTAACTGTATGCGAAATAAAATGCACGTGGCTTACAGGA
>NW_014334490.1:57068-57343 GCF_000341935.2 Cephus cinctus | reverse complement strand
GGGGGGGGGGGTGGATGAAATTCGCGCATAATTATAACCTTTATTCCGTGCAATTTATATTAAAATGAAAAGCAATCTCCATTTGCAAATTGAATGTGTACCTCGAGCTACCCCACATTTCGAAGGGGTTGCGGGGGTGGCGCGGCGGATCCCGGATGGGGTGAGGGGGGGTCGTCGGGACGCCGAGGGCCTGTAAAATCGACTGGTGGCTGTAGCGTTAATTGTGCCCTGGTAATTCATTCCACCCCTATTCTCCATCCCCCCCCCCCCCCCCG
>NW_014334490.1:56227-57025 GCF_000341935.2 Cephus cinctus | reverse complement strand
CCCCCCCATCCCCCCCCCCCCCCCCCCCCCAGCCCGTGACCTCTCAACCCTTGGCTATCTATGTGTTCGCAAATCCCTGGCGCTCTTTAGCCGAACCCTCTGCTGCTTTAAAGTAATAGTAAAACAGAGAAAGCTTAATAGGAGGGGTGGTTCTGATTGAAGTGGGGACTTGATTTATCAAATTAAATTTGCATGTATGCAGTTTTTTGTGTTCGACCCTTCCTCCCCTTGGATTTGCAAATAAAATATTTAATTGATGTAAAATTGAAAATGCCACAGTGGAGCCGATGATATTCATCCCTGTGTCTTTTAACCATGTAAATTCGTCCCCTTTTAATTAACGAGGCGGGTAACAGCCGCAGTACGTCTGGCCGGTATCAATTGTATGATAAGGGTTGAAAGTGGTCGGAGGACCTTCTTTTTTTTTTAGGGGTACGTCACTAATTTAGTCAATTACGTAATCTGGTCGTATTAAGGGCAGAGGGGCTCACTGAATTTCTTCTACGCAAATATCTCGGCAGGTTAAGGGATGAACGAGGGAAACCACCCCTCACCGCCCCATGTATATATATATATATCCCACCACCACCATATATATATATATATATATATATATAGTCAGGGTGTGTTATCCCGCAATTACAGCAACACCCCCTACGAACCAATTCTGTCGCGTAAAACGTTCGCTACGTAGTAAGGAATCCTTGGAGTGAGAATAAGGCATGAAAGCGGTCCACGGATTATGGGGGTTGGTCCTGGGAGTTTTCCAAAAAAAAAAAAAAAAAAAAAAAAAAAAAA
>NW_014334490.1:42113-56169 GCF_000341935.2 Cephus cinctus | reverse complement strand
TTTTAAAAAAAAAAAAAAAAAAAAGAGAAAAAAAGAGCGCGGTGTTATCGTACCGGAAGCCGGAGGGGTGTTTGTGCACTGCGAATAGTGGAATTCGAGAAATGTCTCATATTAACTATAGAAATATGGAAGCCCCGATGAAGAATTCCGCGAATTATATACGTATACGTTAAATCAATCGCGTAGCGACATAAAGGTGCGTACACACGTATAATATCTATACGAGTCCTATCGCCGTGAGCGAGCGGTAAATTTCTTTTATAAATCCCAACGGTGCCTTTACGTCCACCGCAGCTCTCGTACAGCCGATCCGTGCGGTTAGAAAGGCTTTAGGAGCGATTTCGTCGCCGACTTGAAAACAGCCTTTACAATCGGCAAAAGCAATACAGAGACCCTCGCCGACTGCGGAAAGTCCGCGGAGAGCCGTGTGTACAGAGCCGGCGTCACAAAGTATCAAGGCAGCGATGTTACTGGACGGTGGGTGGGATTCGGTCGCTGACATAGAAACGCGGCCTGAAGACCGAAACGAAAAGACTATACGGGAAACGAATGCTTCGGGGAAGCAGTCGCTGCTACGAGGATCGGCCAATTACAAGGAAGACAATGGGCGAAAGGGTAATGGGGGTCGCGGGCATTAACGTTTTAACATACGGCGCATTCCTCCGCCGTAGCGAATGCAACTGCAACTGCATATCCGGTGCGCTGAGGTTGCACCGAGTCACCCGGTAGACGCGTACGGCGGCTACTTCGATGTAATGACTTTGTATGCCTTGATACGTGGCTAAGCTGCCTTAGGCACGTACTTGCCTTGTTCTGTCTTGGGTCAGGTAAGGCTGGGCCTTGCCTTAGGTTCTCCCCTGAGATGCCAGACCATCATGGATATGCACCTTGAGGTTGCTTGTATTTTTTTTTTCCTTCTCGTTACTCATCTTTTTCATACTTTTTTCGCACAAATCTGGTGGTTGCGTCGTACGAAAACTTCGTTATCGCGCGTTTCACATTGACAATCCGTGATCGAGGCGTCGCGACGCCCTGAAAATTTTACGTCATCCAGGGCTCCGCGAATGACACGTCGGGAATTGTGTATGGTTTTGATTTTTCAATTTGACGTATGCCACGTGGGTTTGTTTTTTTTTTACCTGACCTCCCCCACGTGGCGGTACTCGTATCTGTTTCCTACTTTTTTTTTCACCCCGTATCGAACGTCCCTCACTGCTTGCGTCCTGCAAATACCTTCAGTACGTTGGTAGCACTGCTGCCCTCGGTTCGTCGGTCCGTTCGTCAAATGGAACCAGCCGAATCCTCCCGGTCTTGGTGTTAGAGGTACAGTAAAAACAAAAAAACAACATATATACTCCGATTTCGACAGGGCACTTCCGGAATGCTTAATTGAAATGACTCGCGTACCGGGATTTCCGGTGGCACGCTGCTGCCACGGGGTTTTCGACTTTTATTTCTGGTAATTTCACGTCATATCGTTTTACATATTTTTTTTAGTATAATTTTTTTTTTTCTCACGTTTCCAAAATTCTTGTATATATACACTCGCGCACGGTTCGACACTTTGGGAAATTTCCAAAAGTCCTATTACTCTCGTTTAATCCACCCACCCGCTATACTTCACTCCCACGAAATAACACGTGGTCACCCACGTGTAACATGCGTTTGACAGATCGCTGTCTTTTCTCCTGCGCGTTTAGGATAAAAGACCCTTCGCAAGCTGAAAGCCCATGTTACACGTTGCTGTTCTTGACCCTGGTCAATCGTACTCACCTATGTCTTTTATCCGAACACGTGGATACGTCATATGCACAGCCTCCCCTCTATCCCAATAAACATCCTGAAAATTTTATGTGGACAATCGATTCGTCCTACTCGGTACCAAAGACTGCCTTAAGGCCAGTACGAAAATAATTTCTCATTTATTTCCTTCCGCTTTGCCGTTGCGCACCCGCCTTGTTGCAGGCGAAAGAGTCCAACGCGTAGAACGTGACCCTCGCAGTGGCTGGTAAAACGCGCGAGAGCGACGGACCGCTGCAACGATGAAGGCGGCGGATACCGGCGGCTGCTATGTGGCGGAATTAAAAATGTCTAATTGCTATGAAATATTTGCCGGGAGAAAATTTTGGAATAACTCAGCCTTACGCAACGGCTGCCCAGTTGGCTTTACGCTTTCGTGGAGACCGAGCGTAATGCACTGTTCTTTTTTTTTTCTTTTTTTTTTTTACGTTAACATTGCCACGCGAATAAGCGTGCCTTGTATTACGGGTGGCGACTTTTTTTTTGGGAGTATTTGTTTGCTTATCGATTTCTCAAAAAAAAAAAAAGAACGATTATTGATTGTTCGGATACTCGATCGTATACGGGCTGTCGTAATTATTTGATCAATTAATTGGTCCATGCGATATATGGTTCGATCGCATGTACCGTGTGTGCGAAAGGCTGGGATTTGGAATCGTGACGCATTTTTTAAAATAATTTTCCAAAAAAATTATCCTTTATTGTGAATATATATAGGTGATCGTTATTTATTGTTTATCATTTTTGCTATTGGTAATTCATATTTTTTATCTAAGATCACTGTCTGCATTGTAGGTGTAACCACGTCGCTGTCAACCTGACCTGCCCGAGAAATCCTCATGAAAGACTGGGAACTCAGTACTCAGAATAGCATCGGTATTGTAGAAATTTTCTTTTTTTTTTCTCCTATATATGCACTCTTACAACTTTTATATTATCTGTGGTCGAACTTATACGTGCCTTTTTTTTTCATTTTTTTTTTTTTTTTTTTTTTTTTTTTTTTTTTTTTTTTTTTTTTTTTTTTTTTTTTTTTTTTTCGTGTACGTATGCGCTGACCCACACGCGAATACGGCGTTGTTATGCCGGTCCTAAGATATTTTTGAAATTTTCGTCATATCGCAATTGTCGACCAAATCAGCTGATTGGTTCTTATCAAATAAAACAAAAAGGTCTCATTGCTCGTCTAATAATTATCGAAGCGATTCGAACGGTTGTTGGATCTTAATTAGATAACGTCAGGACTATATATTTTTAATATTGAAAATGGACAATTTTCAAATTTCCTTTTTTTTTTTTCGGGCCACGTGCTCAAAATTTTTACGCGTGTCATAAAACGAATGAAATAAGTTTCCCGTACAGCGAATGACTGCGTCAAAAATTCATTGGGCAATAATTCCGCCGATCGCGGAAAATCACAGAGCGCGATAGTCGCATTAATGCGAACGAATTTACCGGCTTTACTTTCACGACCGTTAACGTCAACCGTGACGTTTGGCCAATGTGCTCGTCGACGTCAGGTTAGGTTGGCTTACCCTGCCTCATGGATCAATCGAAAGGCGCCGAGCGTCTACGTGAAATTTACTCGTGATTTTATTCGCTCGGATAATTCCCCAAAGTTCGAGCATAGAAATCAGCCCGTAATCGTTAATTTCCAATTGGACGACCGACTCGCATAATTTCTAAATCTCTTGCCTCGGTGCACCCCCTGCAAAATTCCCTAACTCGTCATCTACGAATTTTCCACGTGTTTCGGCTATGCCGAAAAATTTGCCAGTTACTCTGACTCGTATTCAAGTAACGTCAAGATCGTCAAGCCTATGAGGCGCTCCGATCTATTGCGATTTAGTCGCTATTTCTCGTGTCGTAGGTTAGGTTCGAAATATTATCGGCATTTGACGAATCGCCGCTGCACACACCGGGCGCCAATGTCGCAATGTCCCCGTAATGGCCTGACGGCTGCTGGAGAACCGGTCGACCTCGATACGAGTCTGGATATATATATATATATATATATATATACACATATATATATAATATGTATATATATATATATATATATATATACACACACACCCGTAGATATATCGTCGACATGTGTATACATAAATGGTCGTCCACATGTATCGCGATTTTATATATATATATATATATATTCGAAATATTATCGGCATTTGACGAATCGCCGCTGCACACACCGGGCGCCAATGTCGCAATGTCCCCGTAATGGCCTGACGGCTGCTGGAGAACCGGTCGACCTCGATACGAGTCTGGATATATATATATATATATATATATATACACATATATATATAATATGTATATATATATATATATATATATACACACACACCCGTAGATATATCGTCGACATGTGTATACATAAATGGTCGTCCACATGTATCGCGATTTTGCACAACCCGTCGTCACAATACAAAGTGGTAATCTACACCGAACTACCGTCCCTACGAAACCGCGGTGTCGCGAACGTGTGAACGCGACTTGCGGCTTGTCACTGGCGAAACGAAACGGTCGATGTATACAGATATACAACGACAGCGTAGTTATTCAATTGGCTGCGTCGATCGGTTTACTTAAGTTACGAATAATTTCGCAATTGACAGCCACACGTGTTTTTTTTTGCACTTTGTCATAAATTTCACATATACGAATTATAATTGTTTTTCATAGGCACGACGATAACTCAAATTTGAAAATTTTTGGAAAAATTAACATATTTTTGATATCCCGTACTACTAAGCGTACGGTAGACCGGAGGGGGTGATACAGGGGGGTGGTGTATTGGGGTGGTCCTGGATAGGGGTTGGTAGCTGTAGGTGCTGAGGTATAACGTTACGCAGAGACCCTCGGAGTCCATATCATCTCCCTGTAAGTTCTGGCTAAATTTATCCTCCGAGGGGGATGAACGAGAAAATAAAATGGTTTACAAATAATGAAACACCCTGTATGCATACAGTGGTCGGAGTGCGTGCCTGTTCAGCCAGGCCAGAATAATCGCCCCTAATGAAAATCATCGTAATTTAGTACGTCTAAGTGCACGTGAATTTACATCCCTATGCAGTTGCGTGGAATAGGCCGGGAAGGGGGGGGTTGCTCTTCGCAGTATATCTATATGTAACGGACTTACGTTATATCATCCCCCACGATCCGATGGATATCCGATTATCCGATGGATAAAAAAAAATAATTTTTTGATTTTAGCAATTCTTCCAAATTTTTTCGAGTCCATCCGTCGTTCGATAAATGTACTCGGTGTAGTCGGATACTCTGATTGTGTCTAGGGCATTTTTTTTTTTTTACTTAATAAAACGACCGCACACCCTACAGGATGTGGGGACCATGTCAGGAACGTTTTAAAGGCTTGTAAGATTTTTTTTTTTTTTCTTTTTCTAACCGATTATAGAAACCGCTTAACCGCGTCACAGAGTGCCGTAATTAAGGTAGGAGGCTATTCTGTGGTTAAATTTTTTTTTTATTTTCAAAATTACTTCTCGCTTCCGTAGTTGGCAACTCTGGTACCGTACGTTGCTAAGGGACTTTCGTCTTCGGCGCGTTCGATCCGAAGGACGAATCGTCCTTTCCGGAAGTGACGCGCGTGTCGTTGGCATAACCGGACGTAGTGAACCGTAGCCTCGTAATAACGCGTTCATTTATATAGGATTTACATAATTGTCCAGAATTCACCTGCACCACGTGGTTTGTCTCGTCGATGTTTATAACGGATGACTTTTTTTCTCGAAAATCTCATATTTCTCAATATCTCGACTTTTCACCGCAGTCTCGTGTCTTCCGAGTGTACAATCTTTACGGCTACCCGTGTCAACCGTGTCTTTTTCCTTTTAACACTTCGAAAACTCGAAGCCACCGAACCGCGGAATATATTAATAGAATCTAGCGATGAAACGGGTTTCGCGCTCTGGCTTAATTTACGGCTTCCGCTTTCCAGTCCCCGACGCCTGTCACGAGCGATAATTATTGCCGGGTGCGCCGAGAGCGAACCGCGTCTTTCACGCGGAGCGTCTTCCATACGGGAGGATAGACGGCACGGGCGTCGGATCGATCCTGCGTACCGCAGGAGTTCGTAGAATTAGCAACATTGCTAACCGGCGTTAACTTTTGTGTCGCTGGCGTCGCTTCTTGGGATAATTCTCGAGCCCAGGTACCTGGTGTGTTAGGTTAGGTTGTATCGCCTCAGGTAGTGGATTCTGGGTATTTGCGTCTACGTATATACACGTACCCTGCATACCCCGTATACAGTTAATATAGCTGCTATTGTATCGGTGGAGCCTAACTAGGCTCTGTAGGTACGTCAGGTACTCTACCTTACCCACCCAGCACTCAAACGCGTAGGCGCATTTCAGGCATCCGCATCTGCATAATCGTACGTAAATTGCACGAGACGTCCTCGACGTAATATATTGCAACGGGGGTTGGTTCTTATGCGTCCTGCGAGCCGTATGCGTCGGCGCTACGCCAGCGTCGACGTCGATTTCACTTGCGTCCGGGGTTAATTTGCTTTTTGGATACGCGAGAGTTTCGGGTTGGTTTCATGGCTCGGCGCGGGGAGGTCCGGGGGGGTGGCTAAGTGATACTGCGAATTTGTTCACTGGGTTTGCGTTTGCGTAATTTTTCCCAAAAGTTTTCGGTTAGTCTGTAAAATTTTTTAATTTCATTTCCTACCGTCTCACGATTATAAAGTCTCTTTTTTTTTTAGATTCTATTTACCGTCGTATATTTTTTTCGCAATTTCTTTGCACATTATTTTTTAACCAATCCAGCCTCACCCAAGCATCTTCTCGCCTGCACGTGGTCTCTCGTATCAACGCTGAACGCTAATGACGATACGTAATTGATGCGTCGGATCATTAAGCCACCAAGGCTTATCAGTCTGAAGTCTTCGGACAAAGACGCATTCACACGTGACCTAACCCATATCAGTCCGGGATGTAAATCAAGGATTTTTAATCACGTGTATACCTATATCGGCCGCTAGGCGAAAATCCTTAAAACAAGTTAAGGCTCCGTTCACACGAGTATCATAGCTCGATTAATATATGGCTCTGCGAATTTTTAAACGTTTTCAAGTCACCCTCGTGACCTTTGACCTGTCACTCGCGTGCACTTCGCGTATCCGGATCTGCTGGATCTCCGGGTTACGTAATCGGCGAATGCAGCTGCTACGGATACCGGAAGTCTCCGTCAGTTGAAACTTTTTTGTTTCTCTTTATGGAATTTTTTATATATATATATATATCGACGCTAGCCCTAATCTAACCTAACCCGATCGAATTGCCTTAGCATACAGACTATATCGCACTGTCGCTCCTGTGTATACGCGCCCATTAATCCGAGCGTGTCGCATTGATCTATCATTGTCCAGCAAGTCGATGTATACATGCATATATATATATATATATATATATTACAAACGTTGCAGTCCGACGCGAATAGCAATGGCCGCGGATACATTCGCCTGGTTTTACATACGGGATAAAAGTACAGTAACCCAGTTTAGTTTATCCCTTCCCGTATTCATTGGCCGTGCGTATGGTCGACTTCGTTATCGTTGCTTGCCGCTTTTTTTACTTGACTGTACCCGATACCCCGTGTACGATTGTTCACCAACGTATTGTTTATTAACGTTGGGCAAATCCTCGGTACAATTTTTTTTTCGATTTTCAAAACGTTCGCGAGGCTGTAAAAAATATCTTGGGAAAAACGTGAACGTGGAGGAGGATCAAGGGGGGTGGTGGTAAAGAGGGTGGTTATGGGTAATGAAAAGGAGAAATCACGAGGGTGAAAAATAATTGCGTGGACGCTCGTTTGGATCTTCGGTTGACGCTCGATCGACTAGTAAAAAAGGGATAGGGTTACGCGACGCCATCTGGGGGAGGGGGGGGGGGCGTCCATCGAGGTCAACGCCGACCTGTTGATATCATATGCGACAAATAGGTAAAATCGAGGAGTGGATAAGCGGCAGTGCGGCCAACCAGTGGATACGTACAGTTACTGGTCAGACGTTGGCTGTACCGTGATTGAGGTCGAGTATGTATGAATTTTTTTTTTTTTTTTTTGGAATTACTTCCTCCATCAACGCGCGATGTTCTGGTTACGTCGTCTTCATGAAAACTCCCCTTGAACTGCGTAACGCGATGCCCTCGCGGATTTTCGCTCTGGCGATTCGCACGTAGGACCAACCGACGACGGTGATTCTTGGGTATTACCACTTGGAAAATTGAAATTGAAAATACGCCTTAATAATTTTTTTGTTTATACATATATGTATACTCGTTACACTGTTCGGATCGTGGTCACGTTGAAAATTATATGTCACTATGACTTCCGGTACTTCTTACGGCAGACGGGGTAGGGTACCCACGTGGAAATGTGGTATAATAAAATTATACGATTCGAGGATAAAAACCGGTATGAGTTTACGTATATTTTTTTTCCGATTTTCTAATTTTCAAAATTTCTTAGCCAATGAATTTTCGTACCGCTTTCGCATCGAACTGTTCGAGGAATCGGCCTGGCTATGCACGTGCGACATGTATATACATATATATAGGTGCACCGGATGTCGTGCATTAAGACGAATTAGCGGCATTTATTTAGAGACAAAAAGTCCCGCATAATGGCTATGCTTGGGTTAATAACGGGTGGCATAATAATAAGGTCCCAGGGACCTTTCTTCCATGCAGCCCGTAAACGCTCCTTCGTAACCCCATAATGGCCGAAGGAACCCCCCCCTTTACGATCCTGCACCGCGTTCGTCCAGTTCGATTTTAGTTTTCGGTCCAGACCAGCCTCCGGGATTTGCTCGTTTTCTCAGAACGGTCCAAAAATCTTTTCATCCCCGTATATAAACGTCTCTCGTGGCCATCCCCCTGTACGTAGCACCGAAAACGTACATAAATTGGCCTGACATCGTTATCGTTAATGTCCCACTTTAATTTCCACGCATGCGCAGACGCGCCTCGCCTTCCTTACCACGTGACCGCCATATTACCAAATCCTAGGGAATTTTCTCTCGGCGGGTTGTAATCGTCGAGTGTTTAAAAGAAAAATCAGCGTTTGGCAGGGGCCGGTACCTACGGTCATAGACTATGACGCCGGTCCCTTCGACGATAATAATAAGGCGCAAAGTAAAAGTCTAGTTCACAAAGGAATCGTTAGAGGCGTGGGCGTCGGCGACAGGGAGCTTAATATCCGCGGGGGCCGTCGGCTCGAACCTACTTGGCAATATCGTTAATAATAACCGTAAGGCGTCGTTGTCTGATTCACGAGCGGCGATCGTCGCTATGGGAAAGAGAGGTTAGGTTAGGTGAATTGTTATTCGTATGCACAGCAAGCGGTAGAGAGTAATTTGATATGGAGAAATGGGACAGGCCTCTGATACGAGAGTGGTGGGGGAGCGGCTAGAGGGGAGGACGGAGGGGAAGTATCCCCTTCTTCCCCTCCAATCTCTCATTCACTTATAACGAATTACCCCTCGCACGATCCTATACCGCAAGTGCGACGTCTTCGCGTCTTGTCCGACTACGTACGTAACTTTCGTGAACCCCTCGCTACTTGAGTTGCTTTTACATGGGTTTATGCCCGTACGTATATTCGTGTAGTATGACGTAGGTGCAAGGGAAAATCGATCCCGCATGGAATTCGCATGTTGACACACCCATCTCCATAGGATTCTCCTATTGCTTTGTATTATGGTGGGTTGAATGTATATGGGAGTGGGTGGTGTTGGGGCATGGGATGGGTAGGACACTTTGAAAAATTATAATGATCGGCAACGACCGCAAACGAGCGACGGCCGGTAAACGTAACTGTAGATTCGCACAGCTGTGAACCCGGCTTTAACGGGCTGTGCGTGTTCGCCGGCGGTGGATGGTTTTACATTGCGCGTGCGAATAATCCCTAGGCTCGAGTCGCGTCCTAGGGGATTTTACAGGGGGGGCAGAGTAAAAGATCGGCAAGTTTGACTGGGATTGAGAGAGAGAGTGGGGGGGGGAGGGGGTTACAGACACAGGCAAAAGTATGGTAAAGAGAAAACGTGTGCTGTCTTATGGCGAATGCCAGTTGACGTCATACGTGTACAGTACGAGCCATAAGTTATCGATAGGGCCATATCGTTGTCCGAGATGATTTGGATGCTGGCTAAGAAATCTTCTAATTTAAATGGCAGATCGATATCTTGGTCACGTGTCTAAGGTACCACGTGGTCGTACGAATATGTCAGATTCGTCGATGAATCTCCGTTAATCAGTCACGGGTACCGATTATTGTTATTATAATTGATTTTTTGGCTGTTAAATGGCATTTCGACAATTGATAACTCATTTTACGTGGATTTAATAAAAAAAAAAATTTTTTTTACGCATTGTTATCTATACTATACCTTCGCATATACTATCTTGTATATTTGGCATCTTAATTGTCGTCTCGATCGAAATATTTGTCTCCGTCCATCGAGATCGTCCGATTATGGACCACGCGGTCACATACGATTATAGGAAAAATCTCCCAGGACCCGTATGACATTCAAACAGGTTGCGCCGTATACAGGGTAACCCTGGATAAATCTACCAGGGCTCTATCTATACAGTCGTACAGTACGTATCTATAGGTAACCCTAGATTTTCCACAGCATCCGACTGAACGCGCTTTCTCGCTTCCTGGGTTACATCGGGCTCCTTATCCGATCTGGCGCGAGAGACGCGCCGGCCCGATTCGTCATGAGTTCAATGAGAACCTGATAAATCTTTACACGGTCATCAAGGTCCTATATATAAATATCCTATATGTATATACAAAACAATTTACACGTAGCGTACGAGTATTTCCAAAACATTGATTTTACCATTTAAATAATCGGACGCCGATCCGACCATCGGGCGGTGATCTTTTCAAATTTCATCTCTCGCGTATCGCCTCTACGCGTTTGCGAGAGTATAGCAAATATGAAAGGTCCCCTGGATCCAATGCGCAGGAGCGCGCCTATAGGAGTGCGTGTTAAAGATACACGTAAGGTGGACGCGGGCTGTGTGTAATTGCACGATGCTGCAGGGAAAAGGTGGTAGCGAAGTGAACGGGTCAGGAGGTGCATGGTGGTAGTAGGTAGTAGCGCTTGGTGTATAGAGGGAAAATGATGGCGAGCGGAACCGGGAGTTATTTTACAACATCCGTTAGAAGTCTGCTGGCGCGGCGGGTGGGTGGGGGGTGGCCGCCGCGACGACGACGTCCAGCCGACGCTCGGGGGAAGGAGTATAGAGGTAAACTGGCAACGCAGCGAGCGTGTGGGGGCCCTTTACCTGGAAACCAGCTTGTTCGACGCCAAACGTATCCTGGACTCATATGTATATGCGACTGTCGCAAAGAATATTACATATGCGCTAATGCTGTGTACCAATGTGTAAATTGTTAAGTATTAATATATATATATTTTTTTCTTTCTTTCTTTTTTTCTGCGAATACTCTGACTCGATAGTTGTTTGCGTAATAATTTTTTTTACTGTGGTAGCTAGAACTGTACAGTGGACTTTATTGGTATCCCAGTAGGTATGGACTGTACGTGATCAGACATTGGCAGATATACGTTTTTACATGTATATATGTATATTGGCGTATGAGCTGGTTTCGGTGGACGAGCAAGGAAGTGAAAACATGGGGATTCGTCATTGTCGAAAGGAGACAGCGATAGGAGAGGCGCGCAAACCGGCTGCCTGCCGCCCGGGAGAAATTGCCTCTTCTTTGAGGAAGACTCGTCCTGGGAGAAATCGACGCGATGCGTCATTCCTCTTCGGCTATTACGTTTGTTGCTACAGAGTGGCGATGGGGGGAGACGGGCGGGTACACGTGGGTGGCTCGGTGGATGCTGTGCTCCGGCATGTTTTAGGCGATCGTTAGGGAACGAGGATCGAAGAATATTGATTTATTTTTTCTTTCCTGGACTTTTCTTGGTAACAGATCTTCGCAGCATCCTTCTGGTACTGTTTGGTCTTATTCTTGTCACTCTCTCTCTCTCTCTCTCTCTCCCTTCTCTCAGGCCTGCTTAAATACGACGCTCCTACGTATCGGTACTTGGCCTCTCGTGGATGAGTCACCGGGTGACATTTGAACCCCACTATAGTACCTACGTAACACTGTTCTCTCTCTCTCTCTCTCTCTCTCTCTCTCTCTCTCTCTCTCTCTCTCTCTCTTTCTTGTACCTTTAAAGCCGCAGGGGTTCTCAGTTCGCCGCCAATAGAAAATCCAGACGCAGATCATTCGAAGATTTATCAAGGATTAAGGGATGCTGCGGTGTTAACTCGGGTCCAATTTGAAAATTCATAAATTATTACAGCCTAATAATCTCACGTAGGAAATACGGATGAAATTATTATTTTCATATTTTATCGATATCTATAGATACGTCACGACTGGTCCAGCCGATAGATCTTCGATTCAACGTCTCAATAACCCATTGATTCTGCGTCCTACAGATTGGTCCATTTCAAAAATTTTTCTCCAGTCTCTTTTTTTTTTATCATCTCGTCCAGCTTCCTCAGCCTTTGGAAAGCCCTCTTAGACATAACGACCTTGCTCCTTGGCTTTGGTCCAGGAGTGGATGCTGTTTCTTCATCTCCCCTCCTCCTCTCCCTCCTCACCTCCCCCTGGACCCTCCTTCCAAGTAACCATCCGACATCTCACACCTTGCGGATGCGACGATGCATTAATTAGCAGTGGTCCATATCCCGATGATGGTCGTCAGATTCCCCTACGACTGTCATCTGTCCGCGATCCGATACCTGATAAGGCTTATCTCCCTTATCACTGTATGTTTACATTATCCACCTGTATACGCGTCTAAGGCGATAACGCACGCAGTGCGATAACGTTTGCCCGATTTTCCATTGTCATTTTCACGGCGTCCCGACGCTCTCAGCCCGGTATCCTATGACACGTGCGATCCTGGTCCAGATCCGATGGGGATGCTGCTGAAAGAGAACGAGATACCTAGAGGTGGATGAACGACTGATTCTTCTCCGAGCCATTTCTACGAAGTGGATTCTAATTACGGCCATGGATGATGGTCGGTGTCTCCTCTTCTGTCTCTCTTTCTCTCCCCACTTCCGCGATCTTCTCTCTCTTTCCCTCTCCCACCTTTACTCTATCGTCTCTCATTCCACCAAGCCTCTCATCCTTACGCACTCCGTAACCTCTTTCACTTTCTCGGCCACAGTTCTCGTCTCCTCTCTCTCTCTCTCTCTCTCTCTCTCTCTCTAGGATGATCACCTCCCCTTTGAACTCCTCTCTCTCCCTCCCGCATTATCTCGTCGCGTCTCCTCTCTACGCGCAGGGATTAAGTTTCGGTTGATTTTATTTTTCACTTGTCGGTGCGTCGACCTCATGCGGAAATCTAATTTCGCCTTTCTTTATCCGCGTAACTGGCTAAAGAATAAACCTGGTGGGGCGGGGGGGGGAGGAGGGGGTCCAAAATTTTTTTTACAATTTCACCAAAAATAATTTTTTCTCAAATAACTTTCATTTTCGTCCCCCAACCCTTTCACACTTGGTGACTATAACGAAATACCACGGTACAGTCGAAAAATTTCCAAAATCAATTACCAAACGTCAGGATCGGCTTATAGTGGATGAATTAAAAAAAAAAAAAAAAAAAATAGGGTTCACCACCTTCAACGTATAAGGGATGTCTATGTATGCCCGTAAAACAAGTGACAGAAGAAGAATAAGAGGGGCGTCGGGACGCTATTTATATTCGACGCCGAGGACGTTCAACCCGTTGGGTGTTCACCCTCGTCTTCACGCACTCTTCGCCTACGTCGTCCGTTCCACCAGGTTCCGCCGTGAAAATACACAAATAAATCTCTCTCTCTCGACGAACCACTTGGTCCCCCCTTTCCTCCCCACCCGACCTTACCACCCACAGGCTCTGCGTTTCCATGTAACAGTCGCAGCCATTTTCCACTCGGCACTTCTTCATCCTCCCCCCTCCTCCCCCCCAGACCCTTGGTCCACATCCTCATTCCCTCTAATCATCCTGAAGGAGCGCTTCGACCCCTGCTGCCAAGGGGGATCCCCGGGTTATTTGGATTTTCCGGTGTTTCTGCGCTTTCAACCGCCCCCCCCCCTCCCCCCAAGAAACCCTCGTCAGGATCTGAATATTGAAATCGATCCAGCATCCGGACCGACACGTGTACCATTCGTCCCTCCTAAAACCACAGAACCCCCCCCCCCC
>NW_014334490.1:40220-41927 GCF_000341935.2 Cephus cinctus | reverse complement strand
CCTTACTGCCGGGTGGGAGCGTCCCGACGCCTCGGTACACGACTTCGGCATATGCCACGCGAATGACCCGCACGGGTAATGACGGTCAGGGGTCACCGATGGATTTGACCTTTTTTTTCTACCCTAACCAGAAACACGTGTTGCACTTTGTATACTAATGAGGACCGGAAGTCTTGGAAAGATATCCTCATGTAGACACCCCGTTAATTAGGCTAAAACAGTCCTTTAACATGTATCGTCCAATATGCTCGTATCGATTTTTTTTTTTCCCATGTAAAATATAATAACCCAAAACTATCATTAACGGTGACGCGGCGTACAGTTAAGCGTCTCGGTAAATTATAAGGGAGAAAGCAGAGGAGGTCCTCGTGTCTGGTATGCCAAAATCGATAACGCACGCTTCCCTATTTCCACCAGCAGTACCGTGGGCGGCAACTCCTGGTGCACGAGTACCAGGGTTTCCCACTGACTCCTTACGCTGAGAATTTACTCGTACGTCGGTCCTGCCGGTGCGTGGCGTGGCCGAGGCCTTAAAAGAAAGTGTAATATAGCATAGCTTGTATATACATATATACACCGAAGCTACCTCGTGCTAAGACTGTATACCTAGTATCCGAACTGTATAAAGGTAGCAGCGCGTAGTAGTAGAGATAGCAGGTTCGAATAGCAGAGTCTCTTGGCTAAGAATTCCAGGATCGAGAAGAAGCCGGTGGTCACGGTAGCTTAAGGACTGCCTGGCGTCACGTCAGGTCGCGTGTTCGTTGCGTTTAAAACTGGGTTAACGCTCGTTGAGTATTTCGCCATTGGATGTCAGGCACGTATTGTGTATATATACGTATAGGAGGTGTTCGTAAGAAAGCCATAAGCTATGTATATACACCTGTGCACGGGTATAGCGAAGCCCTACGTCGCTGCCGTATCGACAGTACCTGCATTATCATGGGAGCCCAGTTACAGTTAGCAAATACACGAACCATTTAATTTCGCGTACATAATAAGATCTAGCGCCGGTTATTGCGTTCGATTCGTTTAGGGTCGCTTTGGGTAGCCAGCCAAGAGAGACTCGGCAACAGAGCGGCACCTTGACCCCGAGTCTCTCTCTCCCCTCTCTATTTTACTCTTTCGCGTAGCCTCGCTCTGTCCCTTACCGATACTCCTCTCGGACTGTACCCAGAGCGGGCTGCCGAGAGGAGCAAGTCGCTCTCGGTTGCTTCGACGGGAACTCGTGGCGAGCAAATGGACGGAGAGAATGAGAGCGACGGAGTACGAGTGCGCGTGATCCATTGGATAGAAGGAGACAGAGATAGGCAAAGCGAGAGCGAGAAGCTTTCGGTGAGTCAGACGAGGACGAGAAAGCTCGACTTGTTCATACTTCTTTTCTTCTCCGGCGGGATCCGACTGGCGGGAAACTTAAGTCGCCGTGGTGGCCAACCTGGATCCTTTGGTCGTCCTGGGAATTGTCAATTAGACTGGAGCCATGACCTTTGCCAATTGCCAGTACGTGTCCACTTTGATTCCCGTGACGGTCGCTGCAGCTCGGTTCGCTCGGGTAATGTGTAGTTACGTCGAAGGGAGTATACCTTATTCGCGTCTGTCTCGAGCGATCTATTTCGTTGTTTTGGTCGCTACGACGAAACTCCTGTCTATTGCGTAACTCGGTCGCTGCCGCGAGGAAAGTTCGGCGGGTGGTGGTACAGTGTGACTGAA
>NW_014334490.1:22629-39846 GCF_000341935.2 Cephus cinctus | reverse complement strand
GGTTAAAGGGCTCTCGGAGTAGGATCCAAAAGGGGTCGGGTGCATTAATTAAACTAGCAGAGGACAATGAGCCTGTCTGCCTCGCCCTGTAATTCACGCCTCTCCCGAGAGAGGGCCGACTTTGCTTTGCAGTTTAAACTTTACTCGCGCGCCTTAATTACCCGCGGCTGCTTTGCATCGGGAGCGTCGCGACGGCCTTTCTCGATCGATTTCAACGTCTCCGTAATGGTCGCCCCTACCCGTGGAAGTTGCCTGGGAAAAACGGTGGATGTGGGGTAATCGTTGGTTTTTTGAAATTTTGGACAGTTTTTAGATTCGAAAAAAATTTTATTTACCGTTCCTGTCGCTCTCGTGTAAACCGAGCTTGTATCTCTAGACGCACTTGATCAATGGGACGTGTGGGTGTGCATAATGGAAAAAAAAAATATTTTCACGTAATCTCGTCGTAATCTACGGTACTGATCGATAAGACACGCACGGTTGGGTATTTGGCGTGGATAAGGCACGCGTTGATAAAAATTTTTTTGAGATTGGTAACACTGCTTCTTTTCTCGTCACGTTTAATAGCTGTATGTCTTTAGCGGTCGGCACGTTGTTTCTTTCCTGGAAGAAGTGGAACCTTCGCGATCGTCGGTTCGTTGGGGATCGAGATGTATCGGTAATTGGTACTGGAAATCGTCGGAAGAGCAATGGCTGCCGATTCGAAAGACTAAGGAATGGTGGATTCAGGAATTTTTTTTTCTCTAGATCCGCACTGCGCAATTCGAAGTATGCCACTACCACCCTGGGCTCTTTATGCCTCGGCTTGGCTCCCGCGCTCGGGTTAACCTGCTGAAGTCGGTTCGTTTCTCCTCGGCGAAAGAATGAGTGAGTGTGAGAGAGAGAGAGAGAGAGAGAGAGAGAGAGAGAGAATGACCAAGCTTCGGTATCGTAGAGAGTCGAGATTGCGAATGAAATATATTGCGGGCGGCCGGTATGCGGCCGACATGGCCGCTGCTTCGGAGCGACAAAAATCCAACGTGCAAGAACTCACTTAGGTTACTTTATAGAAAGTTAAGGGTGGCGACACTGGTCGCTCCCGAGACGCCGTTGCACTTTGTATTTAAAGTGGGAAATTTGAAGTTTACCGAAAACAAAAAAAAATTCGATAACTCCTATCACGATTATTCGTAATAGGTCATATCCGTTGATTTCGTGAATCTCGACGAAATTGAAAACCCTGCCTTAACGCACGAGTTCACGATGAAACGTCTGTTTGTAAACTCGCTCAAATTTATTGAGCAACTTCGGTCTAACGAGGTAAACAATGTTTGCCAATTATCCTGGTTAAATGATCTTGGCTATAGATACGACGGGTAGCATCCTCTCGTATCTTTCGAGGGGGAGGTGCCCATCCTCCTCTTCAGTCCCCACTTGCCTCTTCACCTTCTCATCAGCCTCTTCCTGCAATATTGCAAACTGCGCTTTCCCCCCCTTCCGACTACGAAGTCTCCTACGACCTTAAGGCCGCTACGCTGTGACGTCGAAGCTTCTAGAACAATCTAATTGACAGTCTGTATACGCATTTTGTTCGATACCCTCATAACTTATCATTCTCATTTTATATCAGTCTCAACTAAAGTAATAGAATGTATAGGGATATTTTGAAAAATTTATTTTTTAAATTCCAAATTTAATATATATATATACTGCGGAGGTGTATCGATTATTTCAATGTACAAGAGTAATCCGCCCATTCGTATTGGTCCACGAGAATGGATGCTGTGCCGATATCAGATAACTTGAAGGGTCATGGTTAATCACTCGCCGATAACTTTGAAACGGACTGTAGGGGTACCGTCTGGTCATGTAGCAGTAACAAAGTGGCTACATGATGTAACTGTTAATCGTGACTCCCGGGTATGAGATTTACGACGTCGATTTATTTGGCCGATGGGCGACGACACTTGGGCGGCGTCGCATCTCGTTCGGATCTTCTCGATTTGTGGGAGCGAGGGGATCGGTTTGGTTGTATGAAAAAAAAAAAACGAATACAGATCTGACGTTAGTGACGGTATGAAACGTCAGCGATTAACACGTGTTCGAGTGATTGAGTTTTTTTTTTTGAAATCGTACTTTGGTACCCCTGCTTGAATCGATTGGTACAGGTCACTATAGACTCTTGATAATAATACCGGTTAAAACCGTAGACTATCTGGTTCGATCCATCTAATGGGTATCGAGTATATAAGATGGTACCGGTTGCTGGCTGATCCTTTTTGTCGGCAGATCTGCTGACGATGACGGGAAAACCGGTTTCCCTTCAGTTAATGACGCTCGGGACTTCTCACTCTCCTTTTACGTGGTACGACTGCTCGGTGGTTCCTTCTCTCGTGCTCCGCGATACAACATACGATACACTGACTTTGGTAAAAGGTTACTCGGGTTATGCTGGGTTCACACGAATATTTTTCGTATAACGTTACACGACTTAACTCGGCTGTCTAGGGATTTTTTTTTTTTCACCTCGCACACGCGTCCTGCCAGAAATTTGATTTTGCCCGACTGAATTACACGGTGGTATCGCGTTTCGGTGATTTTCGTGATGGGAGCAGCTTGTAAATTCTAGTTATTTATTCGTCGGTAGCCGCTGGCTAGTAATATTTCAGTCACTAACATTCATGGAACTGGGCATTGTATCGGTATTATCGACTGTATCGATATTGAAGTTTTTTTATGGTGTCCTTACCGCAAAAATTTATAGATCATTTGTTGCTTTTTTATTGGCACGTTTGGATTTATAGAGCTTGACATATATCGCTTATAAATAATGAATTTTACGCCGGTTGACTTTCGATCGGCGATAACAATTTTTTTTATTACGGAAAATCAGCCGATTATTACCGTTTATTTATTAGCGTGGCAGCCATCGATGGATTCACGGAGAAACTTTTGATTCGGCTGTATCCAAATTAATACGTTTAATTGCCACCTACCGAGTCTGCACATACAGGCATTTCTCTAATGCGACGATTCGTTCAGACCCATTAATATTCCTTTTAGTCAAATTCATTCAAAGCCGCGTCATCCAAGAGCGCCATTGACGCACGAGGTATTCGTTTGAAAAAAAAGAAAAAGAAAAAGAAAATCTAATTCGTCGCAGCAATTAAAAACGCGCCTTAACGTTAATAGCAGTCAGCGGTAGCAGCGATTCCCCGGCAAGAGAAAAGTAACGCGACGCGAAGTAACGAGACGAAGAAAAGGTCGGCGCAGTGAGTACATGTCATAGCCTGTTTCTAGTACCGTTTCCCGCCGTCGACGGACCTCCTACGAGAGTGGCGCTGCTCTTCTTTTTTACTTTTTCCTGTAGAGGCAAACCGCGCGCTTAAAACTCGACCTGAATGCAACGTCTCGCTACTGAAAGTATACAGTATTTTTCTTTCCTTTTTAATAACTTCTCGTTTCTCTTCCGTCATTGCACTTTTTTCTTCCCCTCCGTCCCCGCCACTCCTTTTCTTTGTTGCGATACACCGGCCAACTACGTAACTAACTAACCCAACACTCGAAAGCCCTCGGTTGGGTGTTAATGACGAGGGTTGACGCGTGTCGCTGCTTGTGCACGCGCCCGTCTAAATACTGTATACCCATATACACTGCATTCACATCGAGTACTGCTAAAGTCACTAGGGAATAGGTGAACGCAGCAGGCAGTGAGCGGAGCAGTGTATAGGAAGTGTATAGAGAAAAGTCACAGGTAAATTAGGGATGAAAAGTGGATGGTTGTAATTATTATTTTTCTTTTTTTTTCACGTATTAAATAAACGCCCTGCATATGTTTCTAGGAATTACATTCGAGTCAGTGAGTTTGCATTGAATGGGAGTCTCACGTGAGTGCGGCTAACAGGAAGGTTCGTAGGGGGGTTGGTGGTGTACGATTGTATACAGGTATACGTACGGGAGAATGCATTGGTACAGGCGTCATAGCGTGGGCACAGTGTACAGCTCTGGATACCGTTAATAACCTGCGTACGCGGCATAACGTCGTGTTTCTATAACAGCCCTCAATGCTCGTTGTGAACGGTCCTTTATGATACGGCTCTACGCCAAAGATTCACCAGCTCTCTTGACGTTCGCTCGGGCGTCAAGCACCAGCTAGATTAATTGCGTCATCGTACCAACGTGGCTGTATCTTTTTTCTTTGTTTTTCTTTTGTCTTTTTTTCCCCTAACTCCTCTCTCTCTCTCCCTCTCTCTCTCTCTCTCTCTCTCTCTCTCTCATCTTTTCAAACGCAAAATCCTTTACTCAAATTAACCCTCACGGCGGAGTGGCTCCGTTCACTCGTTCCTAATGCGAGCTAAGCGGCTGCACACTAGTGCCAACTGTGTATTGGAGATTTTATAGTTACTTCTTGTCTTTCGCAATTACACTGAACTCGCACGGGTACCAACTTTGTATCTGTACTGCGGGTACTCATTCGTTACGGTGATCCTTTCTCCTTTCAGCGGATTTGTTGCGCGTGTAACCGGTTTTTCTAGTGTTTCCAGGATTTCAGTATGGGTTGGAAGGGGTTTTTTTTTTTGGAATTTAGGTTTTTTTGAGATTTTGAAAATGAAATTAAATTCTCGTTAGGTAGCTCGGGGGGACTTTTTAATTAAGCCGGAACTGACTTTTTACAGGTGAAGAATTTTTTTTTAGCTTTTAGGTAATTTTGTAATTATATATATATATTTTTTTTATTTCCGTTATTACTTGGTTATTTTTTATATATTCCGCGTTGACTGTCGCGGTTGCGCTGAAAACTTAATAGTTTTTCACTCGTGGGACGCGCAATTATCTGGGCCTATTTTCGACGCCGGGCGTCGTCCGGTGTCTTTCGTTTTCTCTAAGACGTTTCCTCTCGACCAGATCCGTACCAGACGTCGAGGAGGAAGTCGGAGAGGATAGAAAAAATATGAAAAAAAATTTTGAGAGAGAGGATTGAGGATGAAACAAAAAATGGCAAAGTGCCATTATGACTTTTTTTGTTATCGCAGCGAACAAACGACGCTCTACACCAAAGAGCCCAGTGCCAGGCGTCGGCGTCCCCCACGATAGACACGGACCTGCCCATTAACCTCGGATCGCCGTACGTAATTATTTTCTTAATCGCGCGATCGTTAAACTCACTAGCACCATTTTCTTTTTTCCTCTCTTGTTTCTCTTGATTGCTGTTTCTCTTGCGTCGAAAATTATTATTTCTAGTCCCGGCTAATAGCGTTCAATATTTAACGACTCTACCGTCGCGATAATCCACGACGTCGTTTGACTATCCTTTCACCATTTTTTTTATCAAATTTTTTTTCGATAATTCACCAAACAAAATCACCAAAAAATTCATTCGACCTCCATTAATGCACGAACTCGTGCAACGACCCAAATATAATAATTCAATCTCAATTTTTAAAATTTTCAAAATTCATCGAAAACGAGTAATTCCAAAAAAATTGTCTCTCCTTATCACAGAAAAAGCATTCGCATTCCTATCGTATCGTTAATATCTATACGATCTCAAAATACTCTTAACGCATAATTAAATCCAAATTTGAAAACAATTACCCCATAAAAAGATATACCGATAACCCAAATTTCCATGCTTATCTAGTTTTCATATTGATGAAATACAAAAATAATATCGATATACAATCGATTCTATCGATCTATCGATAAAAATCATTTCCGTCCATTTAATCCATCCTCTAGATCCTCGTTAAGTGCACACACTGTACATATATACGACTATAGAAAATACTTTCGCTTTCTCTTCTCTCTCTCTCTCCCTCTCTCTCTCTCTCTCTCTCTCTCTCTCTCTTATATACGACTATATTTAACCATACCAAAATGACCTCGAGTTTCCAGCAGCAATCTCCACTCACTCGTGAATATACATAGTAATAGTACAACGAACGTTAATACCCTCCGGTGACCATTACCAATATACAATATTACAATCGACTCTAGATATACTCGAAATAAAAAAAAAAGGTACCCACTGCTACCAGCAACGACAGTAGCAATAGTAACCAAATGGTCGTAACACTTCCACGTACACTCCGTCCAACAAGTATACAATTAAAAAGCAATTTGTCTCGAGCAATTTATAGGGACAGCCCATTACAAGGGACTGTAACTCTTGCGTCACGACTGAATAGTCTAGCTGTTCTATTTATAGCGCATATCAAGTAGCACAGACGTCACATTTCCCTGATTTCATTGCCAGTGCCCCGTAGGACCATATACGGTGACTTTTTATCGATAAAATTTTTTTATTCCTTTTTTTACCCTTAATATTCCTATCCCCTTTTTCATACCTTTATGAACACTCTCCTATACGATTTAGCACGTGTTGTGTATGCTCGTTTTAACGGGGAGGAGTTGAATTCTTTTTTTTTTCCTATTTATACAGTACACGTACCTTTCAGCACTGTATGTACCTCTAGCCTACGTACTACCTACCGGTACGAAACGGTACGCTTGGTACGTACAGGCGGACCAGGGACAAGAGCGGCGATATATAATGTTCCACGATATTAAACGGGACGCATTCCAGCGTAGCCACCCTCTGGTTCATGGCATGAATGCTTCTATGGATCCGCAACCCCTAGTCCTATCCTACGCCCCCTGGACGGGAGCAGCCCTCTTCCTGGTCCAATCGTTATATACCAAATTTACAGCTCGGATGCTGCCAGTACCCCTCCCACCCTCCCTGCGTATAGATTCCGTGTTCGTTTGTACGCGATCGTGACTAGGGCTTTTTTTTCCCCCTAGGATTTATTAATTTTTTTTGGACTTGCCACTTTTTTTATCTTATCTGGGTCAATTTCTGAACTTGAAATTACCATCCCTGTGGTATCGGATTTTACGGCTTCTTTTTTTTTTTTTTTGGACGCTTTTGGATTTTCTTGTCAGTCTGCCTCTTAAGGCCGATTTTAATGTTTCTTTTCCAGCCGCGATTTTTCTTCGTAAAATTATAGCTCGGGCGAGGTTAAGGTACTCGTAGCTGGTTCTTATACCCGGACCGTAATCTGTTTCTTGCAGTAATTTTTTTTTTTTTTTTTTGTAATTTAAACTTTGGACTTCAGTGAATCCCTGTTAAGAGTGTCGCTAGTTATTTTTTTTTCTTATTTTTCCCTGTTCCAGTAACATCTGCCAGACACATCTGCAACGAGCCGTTAAATATATCACGTACACCTCCGTATATGCGATACAGGATTATAATTTTGAAAAAAAATTTCCATAGTTTTTTTGTAAAAAAAAAAAAGTTGTCATTTATCTTTAAAAAAAGTAATCTCTCCCTCTCACGGTACAGTCCGACTCCCGGAAGTCCAATCGGCAGATATCTCCAGATACCAGATTGCCCAATGGACCAGATTGATCCGGTCGGATGGTGAATTTTCAAAATACTCCAAGTTGTGTACCGCTCGGTTGTTTAAGGGATGACGAGGCTGATACGGAACGAGGGGAAGTGAATTTTGGCGGGGGGCTGCCTAACGCCGCACATTATTCCGTATAATGAACGGCAGTCCGTATTCCGCACGGACCGTACGGTTAGACGGCTGCGGTCTTGCCTTGCATTCCAAAACGTCCCGTTCCACTCCTATCATCGCTATCCCGGCCATTCCCTATCCTTCATCCGCACATTTCCAACCCTCCTGGAACCGCCGAATGCAACCATGCGTCATCCGCCATGATCTATGCTTCCTGTTGGCATCGCATTGCGAGCAGCCGCGTGCATCCGCCACGCCGATGCATTTCCACACTGGCCCCATGCATCTCCTGCATACAGGGGCGGGATATGAGGGGGGGGGGCCCCCTCTATTCTCCCCCCAACCATTCCCATCGAAATGCACGTGCCTGCCGGCTTAATTCCTCGTCTCTATTAACCACCGACCACCCTCTGAATATTTGGAACGATAAGTCCACTTAGGGCACCCTTGAATTTATTTTACACCCTGTATGTAATCACTTGCGTGGTTACGTCACTCTACAGTCCCCACGTGTTATTTCAGCCACAGTGCCGGCTACCTGTGATAGGAATCGAGGGTGCTAAAATTATTTTTGAGGGTATTTTTTATTTTGGCTATTGAACATTTTTTACGAATCTTAATACTTTTTGGGGGGCATGGAGGGGGGTATTTTTTAAATAAAATCAGCCGTAGTACAGACTGTCCAAAAATTGTCAGTTTTAATAAAAATGCTGATTTTATTTTTTGCGTCCCCTGTGATTTTTACCCCTCCTGTACGTTTGTATAAGGGGTGGCTTCGAAATATCATGCGAATCCGACACGTGATTCCTGGCGGAATAGAATTAGTCCGAAAGTGGTTCGTGACTGTTCCGGGGTTAAGTTCTGTGTTTCCTGTAAGGGGTTGGTTCCACGGGAGGGTTCAGAATCTCCCTTAACGTTGAACTCCACCCTCGGGAGGCGGAGCTGCCGCCCACGGGGCTACCCCTACCTCGCGCTACGGCACTGATACGCGATATCAGCAACCACTTGTTGCTCGCGGGCTGCACCCCCCGGTTACTTTTTAACGCGCCTGATTTTTCTACGTCCACTCCCGACCCCTGTTACGAATCTCCACCCTCCTTTCCTCCCACCGTGTCAAATCATTTAACAGTACCGCTCGAGTCTCCAGCTTTTAATTAGGTTTCCTTCGAAATTGTCCCCTCTCTTTTTTTTTTTACACGGCAACCAATCGGAGACGAGTACGCGTGGGTTATCGGAATTACCTGTAAATTAACCCTTCATTTGCCGTTTGGCATGCGAAGGGTGAGGATCGTATTTTTCAAAAATTCTTGACCTACCTTTTTTTTTTATTTTCACGATACACGCATCCTACTATTCTCACGTGGTTTTTTCATGGAAAATTTTTTTTTTCAATTTTGCATCCTAATTATTAATCCACACACGTGTTCTTTTCACACGAGTTATTTGACTTTGTACCATTAATTATTAATGCCCACACGGTACGTTGGGTATTTCGATATTACGTCATCGAATGGATTCAGCGATACTAAAGAAACCTTGTATATCTTTATGGTTATATATGTCTCTTTCGTACCTGTGACATTGACGGCTCAAGCGTCTGTTCCTCTGACGCATATCTTTTGCTGGTCCAATAGACCGTGTGAGTACGTTACGTAAGAATCATTGGGACCCGTATGCGTTTGACTGTTTTATTATGAGACGGATGGCCGTATGAAATTACAAGACTGGATTAAATAATTGAATTACAAGTTTTTATACGTAGTTACGTGTATTCATTGATACCGTCACTGATGTAAATAAATAATATTATTGTTGTCGAATGAAAAATTTTTTACTTTTCATTGATATTAAATATTTTTCTTTTTTCATTGTTCCAGGCAGTGCGGTGGCTGCAGCCGACACCATTTCCTCGCCGTGGACACCCGCGAGTTCCGGGCCGCCGCCCGACGCCAACGGCTCCGGCTCGGATACGAAGAACCTCGACGTTGGCGAGATCAGCGATGTGAGTTTACGTCGGATTCTGATATGGACCAAAGAGATAGAAATTTTATATGAAATTTATTAAAAGAAAAATTGCTCCGAGGTAGTTCGAATCGCAAATTGAATACAGTCGTAGACAAAAATAAATCGTATGTAAGCGTTACGTCACAATATTTACATAGAAATTATTGCAGGACGAGAAGGACCTGTCGGCAGCGGATGCGGAAGGCGTATGGTCACCGGATATCGAGCAGAGCTTCCAGGAAGCTCTCACCATATATCCGCCATGCGGCAGACGCAAGATCATCCTCTCAGACGAAGGAAAGATGTACGGTGAGTGTTTAAAGATCCTATTGGAGCTAATTGGTAGGATGAGAGAAGAAGAAAAAAATGTCGTGCAACCTCATTACGTCGGATGATCAGGTGGTGGGTCTAGGTTAGGTCAGAGCTATTACCATAGCAGTAGGAAATATCGGGTGCGAGGCTCGACGAGCTGAAAAATTATTTCCAATAGATTTTCGTTGGCGATTACATGGAAACGCGTCACGTCGTCGTTGCACAACTCTGAGGTCAGTCCACGTGACCGGTTCGATATTGCCTGCACCGTAGCACCAGAGTCCTATTGGTCCTACTATCACCAAGTACCATCATGTCCCTTCCCAGCATCCGTACCAGTTGTCCTCATTGACGTCCATGAACTCCTCTCATCTGGACCAGGTTGCGAATAACCCAGAATCACCGTCCGTGCTTTGCTCTTAGCTCCCAATCACCTTCCGGTCCAGTTTTCCGGTGACTCGGAGGACCCTCCGACGTTCCCTATTCGCATCGTGTGACTTGGTCTCCTCCCACGTGGAATCTTAAGATTCCAATTGGAACTTGATTAAGTCCTCCGTGTGAAATTCCAATTTTGTGCTGATTTTCGAAATGGGCAGATTCCTTGGATCGCGCTTGGATTCCAATACGACGTAATAAATTTGAGGAAATTTTGGATAAATTTTCATTTCCCGTTTCAGATTGCACATATGTTTATCTATGTCTACGGTCGAACCGCTGCTGCGTTGCTATCGGGTGTAATCCATCCTCCTCTACCCAGGAGCTTGTTACTTCCGCCGGATGTTTGAATCGATTCGTTAGAACACAATACCGTTTAATTTCCAAGTTCTAAGTGAAAACCAGTCTACGTAATTGAATCGCCGTATAAAAAGCTTCTTGTTCGGATTGCTTAATTCGATTCTCGTGTCGTCGGATAAATGAAAACATTTACGTTCCCATTGCGCGTACGGGAAATGTACAGGGTGACTTTTTTTTCTTCGACCTCCTCGCTCGGAACAAATCCCCGTATTTCGACTGGATTTCTGTGACGATTGGTGCTGTGTTTTTTATTTTGAAAAAATACAAATAAAAGCCACCCCTATTTCACTTATCACAGCGTCCAGCATACGTCACGTGACGTTCGATAACCCTTTAAAGTCCCGGGGGAGTAACAATGGAAATTCGTAGAACCGAATGAAAGGGGATGAAATTTGAAACGGACGTCGTCGAAAAATGGACCGAGGATTTTAAGCTACCCTTAAAGACAAGGGATAACGAGGCGTGAAGATCGTTTAACGGGATTGCACGTCGATCCTCTTAAAATTTCATCCCCAATCGCACAAGTCGCTTTTTTACCCTTTCAGTCTGGAAGCTTCTAGAAGTCTCGTCTGTTCCTGGGCTCTCTCTCTCTCTCTCTCTCTCCTTTATCATCCCTCTCATGGCCTACCCTAACCTAGATTCGCGAACCAATAAGGCTTTAGTCTTGCTTCTAGAAGTCTCGTCTGTTCCTGGGCTCACGTCGATCCTCTTAAAATTTCATCCCCAATCGCACAAGTCGCTTTTTTACCCTTTCAGTCTGGAAGCTTCTAGAAGTCTCGTCTGTTCCTGGGCTCTCTCTCTCTCTCTCTCTCTCCTTTATCATCCCTCTCATGGCCTACCCTAACCTAGATTCGCGAACCAATAAGGCTTTAGTCTTTTCAGGATTAAATATATCAGGGCAATTTACCCTTTCCTTTATTCCTCCCCTATTTCTCATTGCCAGTAGAAAGCCACCCCTTGTCGCCGAGACCCCTCCTGTCGATTTTTCTTAAATCCTTGTCCCCCTACCCTCTTCCCCCATTCATTTTCTCTCACCCTCCCCTCTCCTTCTCTCTTGTTTCAAACTCATCACCCTCTTTCGTTCTACCCTCCCTCGACATATGTATACGTATACTTTGCTCCCCTAACTCTTAGGCCTCTTACAGCCTATTCACAGTATATACCGCCCCCGATGAGTCTCGCGTTCCTCAGCCTCTTTTGGTCTTTTTCGTGAAGTTTAGGATGAGGTAAAAATTTTTGAAATTTTACATAACGATCGGATAACGCTTATCGGTACCGCGAGTTACGTCATACGAGCAACTCTAATATACTTTAGGAACGCTCAGGGAAAATCGGGCGTCGGACGTTTCCAAAAGCTTTGCTTATTAAAATCATACACTGTTATCCTACGTACAATCCGTAACATGATTTCACTGATACATTGCATTTGATTTTTGAATTATTTTATGTATCATTTATTTTTTATTTTACTCTCTCTCTCTCTCTCTCTCTCTCTCTTTGTGTATCTTGTTTTATTTACCTCAGGAAATTCACTCCCGACTATTTTCCTTGTCAGTATGGCAGAGCACGATAAGCTAGAAAGAGACAGAGAGACCCCGGCTATCCCATAAGTTCCCGATGCACTCGGTGTCCAATAAAACTTCATGAAAAATAGATTAAAGGAGAAAGATAGACACGAAGGAATTGAAGGTAAAGGAGGAAAAAAAAGAGAGATAAGTGAAACAACGCTCGATGCTTCGCGAAGCGCGAAGAACGCTTACAGAAGTGTTTAGGCTTCTACCGTGAGACCCTACATACCGGGTGTAAAATATATACCCGTTAAAAAAAAGTTAAGCCTAGCAGTATCGATAAACGACCGCTTCGCGATAACGGGTGACCCAAACGAACGTCTATAAAATAAAAACCTCTCGCTCTCTTCGCATTAGTCCATAAATTTTAAAAATCCGTCCTCCCTGTATATCACTGAAAATCACTAATTTTTCCATCCCGTAACATACATTACCATAAAGTCGTAAAGCAACCTAAAGTTCGATCGACAAATTACAAACTCTCCACCCTATCAAAGACCCACCCTATAGATAACCCAGCAGCTATTCCTTAAACCTCCCAACACCGGATATTCGCTTTAATGCAGTGCGCAAATTGCGTCGGTCGCGGCCATTGCAGACGCCCCGAGACGCCCTCGGATATTACAGGGGGTTACGGACTATTGGATATCCTGCAAACCAAGAAAATTTTTATCCACCAGTACCACCCGGTATATACACAAAGACCAAAACTCAAGTTAGCTTCTTCGATTCCCTGTAGCAGTGGCAGCATATTCGAAAGGTCCGAACAAACCATCTGTATACCACCTGTATACCGTTAACATTTTCCTCCATTTGCATTAAAATTTCAAATCCAAAATGCCACCCGATACTCGCTACTCCCATCTAACGAAATACATTAGCCAGTTTCTAGTTGGAAATTGGACTCCTTATGGCTTATAACATCGGATTAGGCCTCTATACACATATGTATACATAACTCCATAAGACAGCCGTGCAAGGTTCGTGCGGTCTGGTGTATCCCAGGATACAGGAAATTCCGTTCTGGCAAACTGCAGGTAGCTCTCTATTGAGATACTAACGTGCGGACTGCCTCAGGGACGGGGATATATCACGGAGTCTGGCAAACTCGAGGCTTACTCCTCGCTTTGGTAGGTCGGTCGGTTGAGTAGGCAGAGTAGGTTGGTACACCTAACGTTTACGTGCATACCCAGAGTATAGAACTGGAACGGGCTAGCATAGCAGCCATTTATCTGATCTTAGAAGCACGACGAGAACCAGCCGTCTGTTGCGATCATTGTGATTCAGTGGTATATATGCTGGAAGCCCCTTTTCCCTGCACGGTGCCAGGTCCCGAAGGCTGGCAGGCAAAAATTTTTTTTGAGGTTGGCAATAAATTTTTTTTTCAAAATTTGAAATAATTCCCCCCCCCCCCTCTTTTCAAACTACACTGCCACGACAATTAATCGGGATATTTTTGACTCGGGGGTTTTCTGCAGGGTTTGTACTCTAGGCCGGGAATATTTCTCTGAGACCGGAATTCAATATTTGCATGTAGTCACTTCTACAGTCTCGTCTATACGTACGTATGCCAACGTATATCTGGTAGGTGCAGGGGCCACATACGAACACGCGGTCTTGGTGGACGGGGAGGTGTCCTTGTGAGGGGGGGAGTGTCAGGAGGTTGGGAGGTCAGAGGTATAGGCAGGGGGGATGTCCAGTGTCCAGTTATTGACCGGCGAAAAGGAGGGTTGGACGTCTCAGGGTTTACGGGAAGCGGTCGTCGATTCGACGGCCGAAGGCGTCGTGTTTTCTGGGCTACCGTGCAGCAGGATGGCAGTGGCATCGGGATTTTCTTACCGCGTATCCGCTTCCCATTTTAAGCAGTCGACCCGTTTACGAAACCTGCACGTGGAATCTAATTTAAGAGTGTAAGTCGAAGTGACGTATATAAGGGGTTGAAAGGTATCTTTCGCGCCTGAGACTATATATGCGTTTTCGAAGATCCTTAAAGTTTCTCTTTTTTCGGGAGTATACGTATACATGTGAATTTTCGATCGGGCAAAATGATCTCGGGTCACCGAAAGTCCGTAGGTACCGGATCGGTAACGGGAATTCTTCTGAATAACTCCCACGGGACAAATTAGTTTACCACTGCGAAGGAAAATTTCCGTGAGGAGTTTCAAGCCTCGATCCGGGCCTTCGGAGATGCTTCGTATCTTCGATCGATTTTGTCATCTTCTATCCCAGCCTCCCCCGTCGTATCCGATATATAAAAATCCACCCTCGAAAGTGGATTCTACATACCTGATGGCCAAGAAAAACGGACTCTGGGACGATTTTACAAACTTTCCCTCGACCAATATCCGATCCAATAAATTCACCGGCGAGACGTCGCTCGGCCCTGACACTATGAGGAACTGTGTCCGCGATACGATATTAGTGTATCGCTGGACCATTTTATCCTCACAGCATCCCTCTGGCTAAATCTCAAGCATAACGAACCACGTGGCACGATGGTTGGGTACCAAATCCTCTGGGACGTTATTGTATTTCGTTAATGCAGAACTTACAAACTGGACCGGATTGTAGGGCGGTTACTATGGACCCTGTGGTACGACGGGTCCACGGATACAGGGGGATGCTGCGCTCCGCGAAATTGCCAGGACAAACGAGACAATTAATTAGATCTCCCGTGAAATTTTTTCAAGCGTTTTGCCTCGGACGTTATGAACTGACCGCCGTCTCTCTTTACCCCCCCCCCTACCCCCCTCTCTCTCTATATATATATCGCACCCGCGCACTCTCTCTCTCTCTCTCCCCCTCCCACACAAATATTCATCCCCCACTCGTGTATACGCTTTGTCGATGATGGCGCCTGTTGCAGAGACCCCCCTCCCTCCCGCCCCTCCTTTCCCCCCCCCCCTCCCCCCCTCTCTCTCTATATATATATCGCACCCGCGCACTCTCTCTCTCTCTCTCCCCCTCCCACACAAATATTCATCCCCCACTCGTGTATACGCTTTGTCGATGATGGCGCCTGTTGCAGAGACCCCCCTCCCTCCCGCCCCTCCGCTCTTTCATCTCTTATCAGTCCAACCAGCCTCACTGTGAAGGAAAAAGCTTGCCAGAGTGGCTGCTAAAATATATCATCGTTTGATATTGAAAAAAAGAAATACATATATATATACACACAACAAAAATAGTGCTACAGTTATTTTCAGTATCGATGCAACTTTTTCCCGTGAGAAAAAAAAATCGCATTTTAATTTTTGAGTAAATTATTATTTTTTACAAAATTATGTAAATAATGTAAAAACGATGTTATAACAAGATCGCGTCCTATCGAAAAGACAAGGAGTGACTACTGTACGATTGGCGTCTGTCCTTTACTTATCTCCGTTCACGTCGGACGTGAAAATGTCTAAAGGGGAAAGCGAGGCGACTCCCGTTGACAAAGGGATTGTCCGAGGCCCGTGTCTAGTCGGGTCGAGCTAGGACGACGGCAGGATGTAATAATCTGCGTCCGCATTGTCCGTCTTGCCGGCATGGCAAGTCCTTTGACATCTCGCGGAGTTTAATTAAACTCGAACGTAATAGGCGGCAAGATGGGTCGCCCAAGCCGTCGGCTTTTACCGTCCTCAATGCTCCCCTTCGGTCCTTTGCGCTCTTTCCTTCCTTGGCAGCTGCCCGTCTCTCTCTCTCTCTCTCTCTCTCTCACTCGCTGGCTACGGTCCTATTCCCTGCTCGTTCCCCTGTTCCCGCCGCTTCGCCACGACCTTACGACTCAAACTCCACGGGGCTATTTGGTATTCCGTGGAGCCCCGAGGGGTCAGCAAATTTATTTCCCTCGTTTTGCCGACGCCAGGCGTCAAAAAGTCCGTCTCGGAAGGAGGTCGACGCCACTTGTATTATTACCCGCGAGCACTGTCCCCGTGTAAGACAGCTTACCGTGTAACGGGTGAAAGTTAAAAAAAAAGTGCTGCAGAAAATTTTTTGTAATTTCTGTTTTTTTTTTTTTTTTACTTTACCAAGAACTTTTGAATTAGATTCCACGCTTTCGGTCGGTAATGACGGAGATAAAAATCTTGGCCGGACGTGAAGAATTCCTTCCGGCTGGAAAGTCCAGTCGACTCGGTTAGACTAATATTGCGCGCAGTTGCCTGGTTCGTTGGGCTGTGCCTTTATTCAAGAAGCATCCAGGTATTTTAATTAGCGCAACAGCCGCCACGCGTTGTTTCGTATTTATATAAGCAACCAGACGCTTTGTGTCTGACGTAATGAATATTAATTCACGGTCTTACGTCATATCCAGCGCCAACATTCACTGGGCCGCGGTTGCGGTACAGTTTCTTTGCGTATCCCCGTATATCATACCGTCGCCCCGCCACCCCGTCGTATCTATTCCTTTGAATATCTCGACTGGTTTAGATTCTAACAGTCGCATTGAATTCCTCGCGTCCTGTACATTTTAAGCTTTCCGTTCGGCGTTTATGAAAACGAGGAGAGTACTTTATTATCACAATTTCGTATTTACTCGGTCTCGAAAAATATTTCATTCCTTAGGCCATTGCTTTATTATCGGTGCGCGACCGAATCGTATGAAGCAAAAAACAAACAATAGCACAATCAAATTCACTCCTTGGAATTAACGGTAAGACAACGTAACAATATCCGTTTAACAAAGTCGCATTTACGCCTAGGGGTGAAAAGAGGTTAGGTTACGAGAGAGCAGGGGTAGAAGAAAAGAGGTTTGGAGAGCTCGAGGGCAACACGTTACGTACAAGGTATATACGTATATATAACAAAGGACGATCCAAGGGAGCTAGTGAGTTAACCGAGAGGAGGATGAAGAAGGGTTGCGAGGACGGGGTGGATGTGGGGGGGGGTATCGGGGTAGCAGGGGGGGTCTGCACAGTGACTAAGGGATGATGGGTCTTGGTTGGAACGACTAGGAGAAAGGGAGACGGAAGAGCGTAGTGTTCACGTGGGTAAAGAGAGAGGGGTAGGTAGGTGTAGCCAGGAGAAGAAGCAAAGTGAGGAGTGTATATTGGTTG
>NW_014334490.1:0-22249 GCF_000341935.2 Cephus cinctus | reverse complement strand
GTGGGTTTGGGGGTGGCGAAGGCGGAGGAGGGTAGCGACGAAACTATGCGAAGAATGTGCAATTAGTGAACAGAGCGCGGAGAGTGCGCGGCTTGGCGCAGGGAGGGACTCCAGGGACTTTGGAGGGACGAGGGTAGTACGGGGGTGGATGAGGTGGGCGGGTGGGTGTTGAGGGTCGGGTATGGAGGGTGGGTTGAAGGGCCGTGACGGAGGGTCTAGGATGAGGGAGGTGAAGGCTCCGGTGGGTACTGGGTGAATTGGCGGTGAGAAGGGAGGAGACAGGGTCCATCCAGCATCATCCCCTTTCTCTGCTCTTCCGAAGAAAATGGAAAGAAAGGAAGATGGATGGAATGGCGCTAGGGGATGATAAGGCGGATCGCAACCCCTGGAGGATATGGAACTGAGTGGTGGTGGTGGTGCTGTTGTTGCTGTTGGTGTTGGGAGTCACCGTGTCAGGATGCGATCCTTGCTGGCACAAGGACACTTGCCACCTTATAGCCATCGACCTACCCTTACCTCTCTTACAGTACTTCTCTTAGATACTAGCCTTATATCCTGTATGGACTCTGCTGGGTAGTCTCTGTGTGGCTCAAAATGAAATTACCTTTTTTTTCTCGTTATCTCTATTCTACTAAAAATCTTGCTGGTCAGGTCTTTCTTGGACGTGGCAGATTGGAGATTCTAATAAATTTTCTATGGGCCGGATCATCCTGTAACAGCTGGGGGTTCACTGCTCTGTAGTCGCTGGTACCGATTCTCTTGAGTATCTCGACCCTCTGCCTGATTGACGATTAATCGGCTAGATGAGCTTCAACGCACTCCCAAGTCGAGGACTGGCATGGGTACTGTTTGTGAAGCATTCATTAGCACGGTGCTTGGATGCGAAGTCGATGCACGATGAACGAGCAGAGGGAGGAAGGTTGAGAATTTCCTGGCTGCTCCTGTAAATCGGATCTCCTTGGAATTACTGTGCTCGCTTAGACGGCGTCGCTTAGTGTTTTAATTGCTCTTTGGACGCCCACGAAGTTAATGAAAGGCTTGTGGAGTCTGTGAAAGAAAAAATAGTCGATTACGCAACGTTAAACTCGCGTGTTAACGACCGCGAATGAGCTTTTATTTACCTGGTTGTAAAGAATTATGCGGTATATAACGTTCTTGGTAGATACTATTTTAGTAGCCACTGTTACTCGTGCTTTTGTCATAAGTGGCGAATCACTTCACAAACGGTCGTTGTTCGAGTCCCTGATCACACAGTAGCCCTTGTTAAATTGAGCATCAGCCAAGTGATTCACGTTGATTACTCGTTTAATGGCGTCGCGACGTATATAACTTTTCTTATTGCAAAAATCGTGTCCCGCAGTTCGTTCTTGTGTAAAGTTTTGTGAATTGGGTATGACAATGATTAGATGCAGTGATATAGTGCGAGAAAAAGATATAAAGAAATAATCTGGAACATCGTTGATACTTTATCCCTTTGTCAAGGAAGGTTGGTAACAGCTGTGTTAGTCATTGTCGTAGACGGTCTAAAAGGACGCTCCGAGTATATACCGCACAGGCGGGCATAACTAACCCCTCGAAGAATGTTCGGCCTTCAAAAACAGAGGAGGAACGCAGGGCGAGGTTCATGGCGAGCCATTTAACGGTCTTTGCGAAATTGAGTCATCACGCGGTTCTCCTGGAATCTCGGATATTTTCCTCCCGATGCTCGAGCTCGCCAGCCCTCGGTAGCTTCGTCCTGGTTCACTGCCGCTCCGCCGCTTCTATCTGCTGCTTTACCACCAGGCAAAAGACCTTAAGACCATCTACATTGATGTACCTTGAGTCGAGGTATATCCAGTGATTGCAAGAAAAATCTTATCCACGTTAGAGCTAACTGACGTGCCTTTATATATTTCACGTGAAAATTTTCTATTGTTCTTCTGGCTTTATACGTCGTCGATTTGAATCCGTCTTGAGTCGTTTGCTTACGTAGTTCTCCGGCGTCCCGAGGAGTGTCGCCACTGTCGACGTATGCACGGACTCCGCGCGCTGCTCTCACGGCTTGATATTTATTAAAGCGATAAGTATGAATTAACCTCGGGTCACCCGGGCGAAACAATCGTGCTGTGTAGTGTCTGCCCTTATCGCCAAAACGACGTGATGCTGTCAGGTCAGTAGTGGAGAAAAGTCTGGCATAAGAAATCCACTTGTGGCATTACGATAATGCCTTGTACTTGGGATTCCTTTAGGTTATGCTATGCGCTATTACCTTCTTTCTTATCCCCGTCGACTGTTGCCTGCGATACTTCAGTTAAGTGGATCTGGAGGATACCCATCGATTCGACTAGCTTTATGGATAGACAAGTCGTGAGTACTTTTTGAACAAGGCTTATGACCAGTTGTGAATTATTAAATTGCAGCCATGAAATTGCATCCTTCGTACAGAAGATGTAGAAGGGACGCTTATCGTCGTCTGGCTATATACCTCAGGTAATTCGACTGGAAACTTCTACGTTCATACGAAATAAGTTATTCAGTACGATTTCGCGACGGTATCGTCACGAAATGTCATCCGAACTTTCAGCCTTGTCGTTCCCTGTTTTACATAGATTCTTATTATATATACCTGGATACACTTTCTTCAAAATCAAAAATATCGTACGTTGCTTTATTGAACTGAATCGTATGTCAAAATCATATCCTCTGTCGTATTAACAGGCAGTAGCGGTTAAATAAAATTATCAATAATCATATTGATCGTAAAATATCTTTAATCTTAATAGAAATAATGAAGAATCGCTGCTTTCTTTTTATTTTATTTTTAGTTACATATTCGAAACGGCAAACGATGCTTCCTGAATTGTTAAAAATTTATCTCGTCACGTACTATACCACAGCCTCCATATCGCCGCGTTCCCGACGTCGCGCTTCGTTAGAAATTCCTCGGGGAAAAGAAAAGTTTCACTAGAACAGAGTCTGGGCCGCCTGGAGACACGTTTGACTTTACCTCTCTGTCCCCCTCCGTCCCTCTTTGCAAAATGGACACCTCGTTATTAAAAGCTATCCGGCCACTCTCTGGCGTGTTTATAGCCGACAACTTGAACATTGTTAAAAATTTTTGATATATTATCGATTTAACATTCCTCGTCGAGTCTCCAGTCTCTCCAATCGCTAGTCCCTTTCCCTTCCGTCCGTTCGACTTATCGCACCCAAGGATTTACATGCAGAAGAAAATGGAAGGAAACGAAAAATCTGAGAAGCCGTTACAGGCCACGTATTAATTTTTTTAAATCAATTTTCCCGTATCAATTTCTTTGAAAAAAAAAATATATAAATAGTGTACCTGTATAGTACAGCCATTCTTTCTTCAATATCGACCAGCAATATTCAGTCGTTTTATTAACGTGGTGGGCGAGTGTCAATGGCCCGTCTTTTGAAAGATTCAAATAATAGAAAGGTGTATTCTCATTGTACGTTAATTTCGAGCGTCGACGAATGGACTCGTCACATGTGCAATTTTATGTATCCCGACGTCACGTGACGGTCGATTCGTAACCGCCATCGACTACGGGCGTAACTTTAATTGCGTCACATTTGATGCAGCGCACAGGCGCCCGGGTTTACGGCGTTGCCGACCGTAAAACCTTAACAGCTGTGAAGTCTAGGCTGATAAGGGTACCGTGTAGAATGTTGTTTATATGGCTGTATACGTTCTAGGTATGTATACAATGTATATGCACGTACATAAATGGCGACCGATTCATTGGCATAGTTACAGCTCGATAAACCCGGACATTGTGCAAGTCGTGTATTTATGTCCACTTTGAAAATTATTTTTCATCGTTACACAATTGACAGTGTGCTTTCGCGAAGCACGTGTGACACTCGTTCCCGCCTTTTTTGTAAATTCCTGCAATATTATGATTATACAAAGCTTGGTAGACCTAAAGAAGGATCGAGGAAATTGACTGATCGTAAATGAATTACGAATACGATGAGAGGCCAAATTTTGTATAATTGAAAATACTTGAAGGACTTTACCAAGAAGAAAAATACAACTTTGTCAAATTTATTTCTCAATTGATTTTTTTTTCGTAATATATAATTTGTCTATATCCAATGGAAAAATTTGTATATACGTATTCGGCAGAGAATTTCATTTACACTGCTATCCCAATCTTGGACGGAGTTTTACGAACACTTAAAAGGCACTCAATCACTGTAGGATTTCACAGCGGATTTCGGAACCCTGAAGAAACAATATTAAGAGTGTCTCACAGTGACGAAGCTTGCCGCCTGATCCCCTAAGGGATATAAAGTCAACGTGTAAAAGTAGCAGCAGCAGCAATAAAGACGAAACATAGACGTAGAATCGTATATTTATTTAACGGTATTTTTAAGTGCACGAAACCGCGTCTGTTTAACGTCAGTCAAGATCTTCGGTTCGCCTTGTTTCTTTCTCGATTCTAGTAGAAATCCAACCTAGCCGTATCTAGTAAGACGATCATACCTCGTATACATCGTTGTTACACGTAGCGCCAAGAGCATTAACGTGCCAGACACTTGAACTATTTATTTTTTAATTCCACGGGAAGCCACCGGCGCGCTGGGGTGCCAAATACGTCGCTGGACATAATTTATGTCGTTGCCAACGTCTCTAAATAAATAAATAAGCACTTTACACGCGATACGACTTACCTAATTCTGTCAATTCGACCAGCCACGCTTCCTAGTCTTAATGGCGGCTGGAACGTTTCCAAATCAGGATCCGGAGCTCAGAAAAATAACAGGCCAAGGTCTTTACATTTTCTCTCCTACGTATCGTCACTAATTATAATGTAGATTTTTTTTTTTAGGGAGTATAAAAGACACTAGTTACACTTCCTTGTTGTTTACTCTTACCTGGCGTAATTTATCGTCCAGTCAAAACAGACTGAAACCTGATTACGAGATTAAATCCATTTCGTTTATACGTATATCGATCTTTATGAGCGTAAAATTTTTCAACGTCAAAATATTGCCTTTTTTTCACTCATTAATATTTTTGGCATTAGTCGACGACTTTCAAGATTCCTAAAATTTGTCCGGATCATTCGATCGCTATATGCATTGTGTGTAAAGTTGCGACGTAATAGCTTTATTCATCTGACATTCCCGTTTGACATTTTTCAGGTCGCAACGAGCTGATCGCACGTTACATCAAACTGAGGACCGGTAAGACGAGAACGCGAAAGCAGGTCTCCTCTCACATACAGGTCCTGGCGAGGAGAAAATTGCGGGAAATTCAAGCAAAATTGAAAGTGGTAAGTAAAATCATATATTTGACCCAGGAAACGAGAAACTCGATAACAATAAAACTAGTCGAACGATTTTTCTGTCAATTTAATTTTTTCTTTCTTTCTGCCGCGCACATCATTTTTCCATTTTATTTGTCTTTTTCTATCAACCCCGTAACCCCTACTTTTCGTTACTGCCGGAAAACTGGTCTTACGCGAAAGCCACGTAATCAAATGCCACCAAACTCTCTTACGTCCAATCCTTATTTTCACCTACCTCGTGGAATCTCGTACGATTATAATTTCTCTTTATTTCTATTTTTTTTCTCTCTCGCCGCCAATCTACTACGGAATTCCAATAACCATGCGAAACTTGGAGGAACCAATCGTTCGAAATGCTTGTGGATAAATCACACGTAAAAATGAACTCTGCCGTGTTTAATCAACAGCTGAATTATTAAAGCAATTCGCCGACGATTGTGCTTCGGTTAATAAATCAAAGCGTGCAGTTTCGTTCGGTGGTTTCGCCGTTTGCTCTTTGTACAAAATGGGTGATTGGGACTGTTGCGTTATACCCATGTATACATATGGCTACCCGGTACGCTATGTACTTTTGGATATATGCGCTACAGATAATATGCATATACGCATACGTATATGTATATACTACATATGAGATTCGTACGTGAAAAGAGGTTGGGGATGTTTTGCGTGTATTTTACTGTGTTAAACCGCCGCTACTGCAGTGCCGCATGCCACGGACATTATTCACTAAACCAGTTCGCATTCGAGCCGGACCCGGTGAGACGTAATTTTTTGGATTCCGCATCCGGACAAAGTCGCATCGCCAAATTAACGGGATTTTCGACCGCTGATCGTAATAAAGAAAACCATGTTTTTTTTTGCTAATCGTTTTTTTTTTAAATCATTTATCAGTATCGTATTTGATTCGCGTTCAATTGGACAAATCGAATGAAATTTTTTTTTGAAAAAATAGGTAATTCTTTACAATCGGAGGTAACGGGGACTAGTGAAATTTGAATGGATAGACATTTATGCTACGAGTCCTTTTTGATATAGGAATTTATTCGCAATACCCGGATAATTTGCAAAATATATTTCGTCGGATTATACATTATTTTTCCTTTTTATTATAATTTTTTTTCCTAGCTTTTTTGGCTATTTTTTTTTTTTTTGGCGCAGCAGTCAGAATCGAATCAATCGTATGATTATTGGTATTTTTTTTATTTTTCCCTACCCGCACACTTTTTTTTAAATTTTACGCCATTCCTGAACCCGCCAGGTACGTCGATCGATATACCGATTATATTTGCGAAAATATTATACCAACCGCGCGTAAATCGGAGCCCGGGTGCCTTTATCGTGCGGTACTCGCGTTTACGAGAGTTCGCTGGCTCGAACGGGTGAGCGATAATACGCGAGGAAAATATTAACGTCATTCAAACAGGTATTTGCGAATTATATTTCACGTACGAGAGGTCGAAATTTTGCAGAAATAGGTATTGGGTCAATCAAGTGAAAAAGCGTTCGGGAGCGGCTAGCGTGTAGATCGAATGTACAAAATGTAGAAAAATATTATGTCAAACGCAGTATAGGACGTATGAACTTCTAGAACCTTTCGTCAAAAGAATATTCACGCGCAGCTTCAACCACTTAATAAATCCACATGAATATTCAAAATTTATTCGATACCTCTAAACGCATATTTGTCGAAGGTAATTGAAACATTTATTTTTCAATCATTTTTATTTATTCAACAAAATACATTCGCAACCACCGATAGTACGTACATGGATCTCGTAATAGATACATAGATCCCGACTGTGCAGACTTTGTACATTTTTGAAAAAAAAAATATACATATATATAAAATTCCAAAATTTACCCACGAATCAGTCAGGCTCACGTATCGGTTACGTAAATCGTTTGAAAGACTAATTCGTTACACCCTGAACATGTATAGCAGCGACAGTTCAAATCGCAACGCTGGCTATAACGTTGGCTGCTTCCGTCAGCGATTTCCGGTCGACGCGAACTTCCCTCGAAACGGGGCTTTGCTGACACTCGACTCTGGGTCGTTTCCCCAAATTTAATTGACAGACTAGAAATTCGATTTTACGCTCCGATGCCAGCAGCCAAAGTATTAAATACAATTTAAACCGTATGGCAATGGCCGTTATATCGAACGTACTATAGAATTCTTAAATCCCGACCAACGTGCAAATCTTAGCACGCAAAGTATGCTATTGCTAAATTTTTCTATGGAAAAGAAAAAATTGGTCTTGAACTTTTTGTAGAGAAAAAAAAAAACAAAAAAAAACATAGAGCCACGATCAAAATTTTCTACTGGGTAATCGGCTATTGAAAATTTGTTAGGATCATGCCGCGAAGGAGAAGGCCCTGCAGACAATGTCGAGCATGTCCAGTGCCCAGATAGTATCTGCTGGGACTGCGATACACAACAAGATGCCCCCAGCTATCGTGGGGCCCTTAGCCCTTCATGCCTCCAACCCCGTCTCCTATCCTGGAGCGGTAAGTCCCAAACACCGGCGGAACCCTTGAATGACACTGCCAAAAGAAAGAATTGGAGCTTCGCATCCTAATAATAATAAAAAAAAAAAAAAATTGATAAAAAAAGATTATGAGATACGATTGCCGTTACATTGATAAGGCAATCGAATGACCTATGGATAATATATTTTTAATTGTATATAGGTATATATATATATATGTAGATTATATACAGCGCTTATCCTTATCTCGAGACACTTCAAACTGTTCCGACTCGCAATCACGTATCTCATCCTCTTGGGGAGTCAATGATTAATTTTTCATTGGGAAACTATCAAAATTGTCTGATGCCTTTATCATTATTGTTATCATTATTATTATATTCGTGTCAGATCCCCATAACCCGCTTTACAATAATTCATGCACGATTCGCGCGAATCGCTGATATCTTTTTTTTTCTTCTTTTTTTTTTTGCCAAACTTCATCCTCTTGCAGCTTTCACGCATTATGCATCCAACAGGTCCTCAAGGAGGTCCTCCCCTCCTTTTCACACGACCTTTGACCCCCCATCTTAATCTGTGGTAGAAATAAAATTCCTTTTTAAAATTTTAATGATGATAATAATAATAATAATTAACGGGACTTTCGCCGTAAGAATGAAAAAGGAAGCTGTGACTATTTCGCTGATTAACGCTACCTCAGGAGATTCATTCATCTCCCTTCAACACCCCTCACGCTCCTCCCCCTCGTCCCCTTCATCACACTTCCATCGAAGTGGATCTCTCGCAATGACTCTCTTGGATGTGTTTTTGGGAGTAGCTTTGAAAAATTGTGCTTTTATAACGTGCGAGCGACTAACTGCGTCATGGAGGAATGACGGTCCCAGCAGGCTAAGGCCCCTGGGGGGCCCTTGTTGTGTATTGTCAAATTGTCCATTTACTTGGCCGTGATATCGTCGATGTTGCTTAAAATTTTCGTTTTTTTTTCTTCTCTTGTACTTTCTTTTCCTCCTGATACGTAACTTTTACTTTCTATTTGTGTTCATTTACTACTTCATCTTTCATGGACCATTTTGTACGTCTGTACGATGGTTTCAGTTTCTTTCTGTTAATTTACTTAACTCAAGAAAATAGTAACGGGGGTGCGACGAGCGAAATCCTGACTACAGCTTTTGGACGGCCGGTAGTTTAATTGAAGAAACTTTGTAAAATTATGCAGTTTCACATACTTATCTTGAAGTATGTGCTCGCCCTGAAACGTAATCCGGTATTTAAGCGAATCGCACCTTTGATAAGCTTAGTGTTTTTTTATTAAAAAAAAAAAAGAAAAAAAAACTTAAAGTTTATTTTATCTGTTGACAGCAATTTTGGCAGCCTGGTTTGCAGCCGGGCACATCGCAAGATGTCAAACCGTTCCCACAACCGACCTACACTGGAAAACCAGCAACAGCTGTGTCGAGCGGTGACATGGTCCAGGCACCTCCACCACCACCCTGGGAAGGACGTGCCATAGCCACGCACAAGCTCAGGCTCGTGGAGTTCTCTGGATACATGGAACAGCAAAGAGATCAAGACATTGTGAGTGATTAGATCTTTCGATGGAATTAAAAGAATCCTATGAAAGTCTGTTTCAACGTCAGACTCTGTAGAGTTTACCAGAGAGAACATAACCTGAAGTATGAAGTCTCCTACGGAAATTAACGTTCTTTGTGTTCAGTCTTGAAAGACTTAAAGTGTAAGAAAGAAAAAAGAAAAGCGAAACAACTTTAATAAAACGTATTCTTTATATTTCAGTACCACAAACACTTATTCGTCCACATAGGAGGCTCTGCGACCTACGCCGATCCCCTCCTGGAGGCCGTGGACGTAAGGCAAATATACGACAAGTTCCCAGAGAAGAAAGGCGGCCTCAAGGAGCTCTACGACAAGGGTCCTCAGGCTGCTTTCTTCCTCGTTAAGTTCTGGGCGGACCTTAACACTAACATTCAGGATGAAGCTGGTGCTTTCTATGGCGTTACAAGCCAGTAAGGGTTTATCAGATTCAATCAGATAATACATAAAGTCTCCATTTATATTTTTCATTTCATCCGGTAGCTCCTAACAAGTCGATTCCACTTGTGTGAGAAAGTCTTGAGAAAAAAATTTGTAAAACTCTCACCCACCATAATAGATATACTTTATTGTACAGATACGAGAGCAACGAGAACATGACGATAACGTGTTCGACGAAGGTATGCTCGTTCGGCAAGCAGGTGGTGGAGAAGGTGGAAACCGAATACGCAAGGTTTGAAAATGGGAGGTTCGTCTATCGCATCAGCCGTTCACCAATGTGCGAGTACATGATAAACTTCATTCACAAGCTTAAGCACCTCCCAGAGAAGTACATGATGAACAGCGTATTAGAAAACTTCACCATTCTCCAGGTATCTACCGATTCAATCTCGTTATTTACATATGCAAAGAATCATTGAGCTTCGAGGATACCACTCTGGGCATTCTCATTCGTATTTCTTCATCGATCGACTTACTTACTATTTTCTCTTTACTTTCCAGGTTGTCACGAACAGGGATACGCAGGAGACGTTATTGTGTACGGCGTATGTGTTTGAAGTTTCGACGTCCGAACACGGGGCGCAGCATCACATATACAGACTGGTCAAGGACTAGCCTGCTTAACCTGCTCGCCATGCAGCCATCCACCCCCATCAGTGCCTACCACACGACTCATCCATACATGAATATATTCACATATATATTATATTATATATATTTACACACAAAAACACACATAGATACACTCAAGTACACTAGTGAAGACGCTACAAGATATACACGTTTTATGTACACTATTTCTAGGGATTCTCTATGGATGATGTTCCCATTTGCTTCCACGTCGAAAGTGAAAGTGGTACCGGGCTTGATTTTTATTCATTAATATTTAGCCTGATGCGAGTCTGTTGTGAGACTTCAAATTCGTATCGGATACGTTTATGAAATTTCTTTTCTTTTTTTAGATGAGAGAAAATCGGACAAATTCGTATTTTTTCCATTTTTTTTTTACACTGGATAATTTATGTTACAGATTCGAGGTTGATCGTGATTCAATTCTATTTTTTTTAAAAATAGTTTCTTGTATGACATTAATATTGACGAAAGTGGCTTGCTCGTTACGTGCGGTGTTGTATGGGAAGTTTTATGAAACAATTGATCGACAAGTCTTAATAGGAACATTCTCTGTAGGGTCTCCGTACGTCGAAGATACATATGGAACACACAAGATGCGTACTAGCCAGCCCGAGCTCTCGAGTTTGATTAAAAAATTCAAACTCCGCAGCAAGTCGTTGGTACTCTAATATCTCTTTGTTTTGTTTGATCATTTATTTGAGATAAATGATCGATGTCGAACGTTGGCGAAAACGAGGGCACGCATTAAATGTAAACGTCACGCCATGTTTGCTCGCTATCGTTCTTTAACGATCTCATAGTGATTCTGCAGGAAAATCAAGCGTCGAATTTAACCAATCACCGGGGCAGAACTTTTGCTCGTATACAAAATTTAAGGACACGCGTTACATTCATGGTACACGATGATAACGATTGACAATAAGATTGGCGTTCGACGCGTCTCATGCTAGATTTAAAGAAGGAGAAGGTGGAGGAGGATAAGAATACAATGAGGGGAGGAAAAAAAATATATTAACAGGAGTACCAAATGCTTTTAACGACGCTGAACAAACTGCGACCTCGGTGCAGTGCTGTACTCTAACATAAACTTAGTATTATAGTTTTATTATTAAACTAGACGATAGATCAGACAAGACATCCACACAACAGATATACATATATTACGTATAAGAGTATATGTTAAATATTAACGCAATGATTACGATTTACATTGTTATAAATGATCGTGTATAAAGCTATATAAGTGATCTTAAGTTTTAATCGAGTGCGAGAGCTAAAGGCAAGAGGGATGCCATTACACGTTTTTACAAATCTCTTCATTTTTTTTTTTTTTTTTTTTTCGAATCAACTTTTCATGCTTTTCTTTTTTTTCATTGCTGAAAAGGGCACGTACGAGGTAAATCGTAGAAGGCTATAAAGAGTATAAGGTAGACAGAAGAATCGTACGAAATTTAATTCGTTCTTTTTCTAAAAAAATACCGTTTATTATATTCGTTTTTTAATAATTTTTACTCTGCCTTTCGGTTTGCTCTTTTTTTTTTCTTCGTCCATTTCCTGGTCTTCTTTTGAGACCCAATGGGACTTTCTGTATACAAATATTTTACGTGCTATCCCACCCTCGTCGTCGATTCGCCATTCTTATCGAACGGAAATTGCATAGGATAGTCAGAGAGAAGTGCGCATGCGCGATAGATCGAGAGAATGACATGTTTGTACTTCATATAATCACCGAACTTTATACCGTAATAAGTATCTTCTGTATTTTACTTTCTGCGGATCTTACCGCGAATGACTTCTTTTTCTTTTTTTTCTTTTTCATACTTTAGAGTATCGTTGTGTTTTTAATCTTTCTTAATGAGTTTCCTCAGCGACGCTATATTCTCACAGGTCATTGAAACCGTTTGAATAATTTAAAACCTGTTATGTACGTCTTGTCTATCGGTCTGTCCGTCTGATATCTGCCCTTGCCTAAAACGACAGACCATTCAATGATCGTCAGTCTTTCTCTTAGTTCAGTTCATTTTTTAAGTTAAGAAATTTTCCAAATTTCTATTTTATTTTCAACACTCACCATGCACACTGTTAAGAGGGTCAACCTCCTTCATTTTTTTTTTTTGAATTTTAGTACACCGTCACATTAATTCGCACAGCGAATAATGAAGGACTGCACCTGTGCTCGCAAAGTTTCGTACTTAATGAAATCCACAATGTTTTCGTAAATATTTTTCTTTTTTCTTTTTGTACACTCGACAAAAGGGACCATCAAAATCAATCGAAGATATTTTATTTGTTCTTTTTCTTAGGGTGATTAGTCTTTTTGTTTTTGGGAGGAGATCAGTCCTCTCGTAAACTTATCCCAACGCCACTGAACCCGCCGTCGCAATTTTACATTGACAACCCCCCTTACCTCCCTCCTCACCGGTTCACTTGGTTTTATTCTATTGTTTTCCTCGTAAATGCAAAATCTTTGAATGAAACGATTGGATCTTCTTTATATCGCCAAATGACAGTGTCCATTACGAGTAGGGCGAATGGGTTTTAATGGCAATTTTGCGTGAAAGTGGAACAACGTATTTTCTGTTCCCCTTACATCTTGTTTTGTTTCCCCCTTTTTTTAAGTAATTCATTTTCTTGTCCTTTATTCTGATTGTATGTACGCTTTCGAGCGGAGCTTGCCTACCGAGCAGTAAACAATAATTGTAATCACCGGAATACTTATACTTTAAGAATAGATTAATATTAATTTACCGTATTGTTACTTTAATTAACTGTTAACGAAACAAGTGGCAATGTATTTTGATCTCTCTTTTAGTCAGAAATATATCCTTTTTTTGTCGTTCGTTTTGGGTGAGAAAGAAATTCGCTTAAGTGGGGACGTCGAACGGATTTGAGGAAACGATGGAATTTGATTATATTTGACAGTAGCGTATATGGTATGATAATTTCTATTTGCAAATTGGCAGCTTCTGTACTTCGTAGTTATTGTTACTTTTTATAATTGTATATCGCAATGCCGCGCGGTACCGCCTGCGTTTCCTGTTTTATTATTTTTTATTACTTCTCTTATTTTTTTTTCCTCTGTATTTTAAACGCAATAAGAATAACGGTGTGACGTCCGCGAGAAAACTGTGGATGTTGGTGTATATCGATTTGAATCACAGAAATGCTGTTACGCCCGGGTACTTGGACAATTTTTATAAAAATTTTGAAAAATTTTACAAGAGGATTGATCTTTCACTCAACTGCATTAGTCACGCGAATTTTGAGTCGGATATGTGTATTTAATCTATTGGAACTGGAGACTGAAAATTGTTTCTTTTTTTTTTACTTTGATACTCGGGTATTGATTTTTTTTAAAAAAAAAAAAAGAAAATAGCATCCTGCGATAAGCATCGATATTCACGTAGAAGGAATTGCGAGAGCGTTTTATCCTTTTCGTATACAGGCAATATTTTAAAGGAGAATTTTCGAATAAATTTATTTTAATAACGTGTAAAGCGAAAACAAGCGACACGACAGCAACAGCAACAAGAAAACAATACTGTGAATTGCGAATTTGAGGGAAATGGGGAAAAAGAAAGGAGGACCGACACTAATATTATTAACATTAACGATTAATGATTTTAAAGTAAGCGAATTACATTTATAAGGAAAGATTATGAAAATATATATTTATCTATGTCTTCTGTGAAGATAGAAAATAGTACTCTCTCACGCTATATTGATGATATCGGAAATCGAGAACCGAGACAAAACATACAAAACGGCAGAGGTAGTTTAAGGCGAGAAGAAAAATAAAAGAACGGCAGACCCACGCATAGATATACATCATATAGTCACACTGCAGAAAAAGAAAAACAAAAAAAAAAGAGGAAGACATGAAGCAGCTCGCATTGTTCACAATACACGATACAATCTATAGCACATTCAGATTTGTTAAATATCTTTGTACATATTTACATAAAGACCATCATCGAGGAAAAGAAAAAGAGAGAAATAAGAAAAAGAATACGATAAAGATATCTCAAGTTCCAGCGGCAATTTTATTTCTTTCGCATTTTTTTTTAACTTTTCTTCTTTTTCTTTTACGATTTCCTTCAGGCGCACTGACGTGTTCACACGATTGTAGAATATCAGTTCGACAATGAAAACGAAAAATAGTTTGCGCTTCGTTCGTTAGAACGCCTTTTCTATTTTTAAAAGACGAATGTCGAAGTCGAAAATTGCGCCGGAACAAGAACTGGTAGCAAATGCCAGTGTATCAGGTGAACAATCGTTTGCGTTTTAATCGCCAAATCAAAAATCAATAGGTTTTCTTTTCTTTTTTTCTTTTTTCTTTTTTTTTTAACTATTAACCTTGTAACGCCTTATTTAAGTTTAACCGGGAACTCATTTATTGTTCAGCTTGCTTGTCGATGAACGTTAAAGCGTAGATTATGTTCATGGGCTTTCAGTTTTTGGGATTGACGTTAAATCAATTGCTACAGATTAATGAAATAATTGGCTGAATTTATCGAAGACAGATCTCTTTCTCGTGCAAAAATGAATTTCTGGTATTACAATCGTCTCCTCCCCGAAAACCAATGAAAATTCGTCTTTGTCCATATCCTGGAACTGCCATATCAAAGAATTGAGCTTGATCATAAATAAAAAAAAAAGAGAAACATGATTAAAAATATTGAACGGAGGAAATATAAAAAGAAAAAGCGAGGAAACCTACCTGTATATTAATATTATCATAAATGAAACGAAATGAGGATCAAAGTAGTTGATTTAACGAGTAAATGAGAATAAATGAAAAAAATTATATATCATTAAATTAGAGGTTTAAAATATAATAGAACTCAGTATATGTACAGTATTTGAAAAACATGTTTATAATTTGTATGGAAAAATAAATAATTGATATAAAATTAGACGAAACTTTCTTTCGCTTCTTATTTGCTTTTCATCATTATAAACATTTTCTAGCTTTGCTAGATTTTCATTTAAAAATTTCTCCAACCCGTCTACCTTCTTGTGATTTTTTTGCAATCATTATTACGTGGTAACACGTACACCCTTACTAACCTCATTAGGCAACAATAACTGTTGGTGCTACTAAATCAAAATTTATAACTTCAATTAAAAAATTAATGACTAGAAATTACACGTTGGAGACCAAAAATTTGATATCGCTACCATTGCCACTAATTGGGGTGAGCAGCTTAGGAGGGGACAATATCCTCATTGGTTGGTTAGGCTGTGGGCAATTGGTGGAGGAAGCGATAACAGTGGCGTCAGCAGCAGATTTAGTATATGGCCAATCGTTCACGAGAAATGTTTAGATTCTGTTATCGGATGTTATCAGATTTGTGTATATATGTCGTGTAAACTGACAAAGGTGTCAGTCGAGCATCACAGCGGGTACCGGTTAGTTACTTGTAAATACTCTGTAAGTAATATTTTGCAAATTTTTCTAGTTATGTTATACCTTGCGTAAGTAATTTAATATTTTGTACATTCTAAGAGATTTTGGTATTCCACTAAACATTATTGATGATCATTGAATTGCGAATTTCTCAAGTGCATGCTCCCAAGTTTTCATTAATACAATTATTATAAGGGCTGAAGATTAATGCATTTTCTTAATGTTTTATATGGATAATACTGATGTATTTCTTGTTTCACCATTTGTGTTTCTTCAATACGCATCCTTGCCACGTCAAACGTTCGCACTTTCTCTTTAATTATATGTTATTCCAAGTGATGTTTTTTTCAGAAGAAAATGCACTCAGGGCATACCACATTATAATTGCTGGTTTTTATACATTCCTAAAAGTGCTCCTGCCTTCATATGATGAATAAGAAACAACGTAAGGTTCCTGATGTTATGTATATTTAATTAGTATGATAGAAAATATAGGGGATATAAAAAAGTGGACTTTAATAATGTTGTGTTCTGTTTTCAGAAAATGTACAATTGCTGAAGTACGTGAGCTTAGTAACCCTCACTCTTCAAAATGCTATGCTGGGACTTAGTATGCGCTATGCCCGTACCAGGTCAGGAGATATGTTCTTGTCTTCAACCGGTAAGTGTTACAATCTCAAATAATTAAAAAAATTTTATTATAGTTTAATTTTTGTCGTAGCTGTGGTAATGGCTGAGCTTGCTAAGCTTATAACGTGTTTGGTGCTTGTTTTCCTAGAAGAACGTACACTGAAAAAATTTATATATGTTCTGAAAGTAACAATTTTGGATGAACCAATGGATACTTTAAAAGTTTGTGTACCATCTCTAGTGTACATTGTACAAAACAATCTATTATACGTGTCTGCGTCTCATCTTGATGCAGCGACGTACCAGGTAAATAATTATGAAATGGCTAGAACAAACAAAAGTAGTTATAAGCCATTAATAAGCTATGGTAAACATTACTTTCAGGTGACCTATCAACTAAAAATCCTAACAACAGCTTTCTTTGCGGTCACTATACTCCGTAGGAGTTTAAGAACAGTTCAGTGGGGCGCGCTGGTACTCTTACTCGTAGGGGTAGTTTTGGTGCAATTAGCACAATCTGGCCCTCAAGCAGTACCATCTGGCGTAGAACAAAATCGTTTAATTGGTTTTTCAGCCGCATTAATTGCATGTTTTTTATCTGGATTTGCCGGTATTTATTTTGAAAAAATCCTCAAGGGTTCAGACATATCAGTGTGGATGCGTAATGTTCAACTAAGTTTTTTGTCTCTTCCCTTTGGTCTGTTCACGTGTTTCTTAAATGACAGTGCTACAATACATCAGCATGGTTTCTTTTTTGGGTACGATTGGTTCGTACACTATTTGATTTTATTACAAGCTGGTGGAGGACTGATTGTTGCAATGGTCGTAAAACACGCTGATAACATTCTGAAAGGCTTTGCCACATCATTGGCCATTGTTATCTCTTGCGTTGCTTCAATCTATTTGTTTGATTTTAAACTTACTTTTCAATTCGCATTAGGAGCCACTCTGGTCATATGCTCCATCTTTATGTATAGTCATGAGCCTAAAATTATTCAATACCCGAATAAGCACACAATCGCTAATAAGGTATGAGCAGAGTGAATCTAGGTACCTTTTTCAAATTTAGGAATGAACCTCCTGGTTTTGTAAATAATAATAACTCATGACAGTTATGTATGATTGTCGGTAAGATAATATATCGGGCACACGAATAATTGGGATTTAGGGAAGAAGTGATTATTTAATTAATCTATGCGAACAAATAAAATTTACTGAATTAATACTAATCTCCCAAAGTAATTCGTGCTTGCTTGAAATTTAACAAGTTAGAGACTCTTATTTGTACTTTCGTTTCGATTTATATTTGTATATTTTGAGTTATTCAGAAAGTAGAAAATCAACTTACGTTTTTCGTGACTACAGCGCGAGTCATGCTATTTTGTTCCTATTGCTGATAATAATTCGATAAAAATGTTTATTATATCAATTCACTTATATGTTTCTCTCTTTGTTTCAAACCATCATTAACACTCTTACTGATTTCCATATATCTGCAAGAGAAAGAGTTTAACATTGTCATTATATTCAAAATGTAATATATCGTAAAATATAATTAAGATTTAATGCCGCTAATTTTAGCGAAGTGCGGATTGGAACGTTTTGGCAAAAAGATAGTCATTATACAAATTCATTGAAAAATTTTTATTTCTAGAACTATTTTTTATAATTATTCACATACATATTTTTATACGACGTTAACGGTATTAACAATACTTGTACATAATTCGAATTTTAACGAATACACTATTTGTATGAACTATATTATAAACTAAATGATTTATTAATAGGTAATAATAAATATGAAATTTATATATGTACTTTATTGTAACAGGAAATGCACTTATGTGCAAAAAGCGATAAGAATTATTATACTATACCAAACCGACTTTAATGTTTAACACTAAACATACCGACAATTTTTTATAAGCGTATTTTTGGCTTTAAAAGGGTCAAATGACCCGTCGATGGTACGCTTAGTGTTAAATAAGATTAAGGAAAATATTTTATTCGCTCCAAACATTCACCACTTTGAATCTAGTTACAACACGAAATTCACTATAATACCAACAATGCTTAATAATTTCAAGTAGAATAGAATTAGGAACGGTCTCGAGCCATAATTATAGTTGTGAAACCAAGTAAATCTATATTCTTATAATAAATTGATCCTTTATTATTCTACAAAGTATTTAATATACCGTTGTTTGGCTACATTCAAGCGCCATTCACTTCCTAGGAAAATAAAACAAATCCGGACAGAGTACGGTTGGCCAAACTGCAAGCTGTAAGAAACTACTGATAAGTCGTTCGTGCAGCGACCATTTGCTTCTCCCGCGTATAAATAAAATTGAAGAAGAATGACTGAGCCGCAGTGCAAGAAAGTCAAGATGCCGAGCTCCTTGGAACAACTGAAATCCGTGACAACGGTGGTCGCAGACACCGGAGACTTCGAGGGTAAGTTATTTATTTGAAACATTACACGGCCAGTGGATATCGAGTGTTAATCGCAAGATTTTTTGATAATCAGGTCACCGGCGAAGGTGATTGTCATTATTGAACTATGGTGGGGAAAGATATAACTGAGCATAGTAAGAGGAACTTCAATGACTATTGCTTGAACATTAATTACCAATAAAATTCTTTAAGACCTTTTCATTAGAAATTTACAAGTTTATTCATAAATTCTGCACCTTGATCGACCCGCCGGTTCACGTGGGACAAACTCCAAACTATAATTTATTCAAATTTTAATTATCTCCGATAATACTAAACTAATTAATGTTTGACTCTCTACAAATGAGACCTAATAGCCTAGGAGAAATATTTGCTTATTGTGTATCATAATTAATATTTAGAACTGCTATCGTGGTATACAATTTCGTATGTGAATTAGCCAAAATGCAATAATGTATTTTTAAGGTCGCAACACAGGTGGTCAATTTAAAAAAATGTAACTGCAACAAGTTGCTTGTATCACTAATAATACTTTTATCGTACGATCCCTGTGTTACAATGATATCATTATATCGGGCACACCTCATTTTTTCGTAAACGACGAACGTAAATTTTTAATACTATGTAATTCATCTTTTGACTACGTAACATATGAGGGAAAAAGTAGCGAGCGCTCGAAATTCGCAGTGACCTTCGATGACTGTGGAAGTTTGACCTTTTGACACCCAATTCAACACGCGACTGTCGTTTGATATGAAGTAGATTGTGGAAACATGTTTTTAGATTCTTCGATTCAGATCGTGAATGAGATTATTATGTGAAATAACACATACTGCAGTGTTATGTTTAAAATATAACTATTCAAATTCATCTGTATCATTTTCATTGCAGACCTACTTATTTAATTTACGACTAAAAAGAATTTACACTTTTTTTAAATATGTATCAATTGTTAAGAATCGTTTTATTCTCACAGCTATGGAAAAATTCAAGCCTACCGATGCTACTACCAATCCTTCTTTGATACTAGCAGCTGCCAATCAAAAGAAGTATGTTCCATTACTGGATAAAGCTGTTCAATATGGCAAGAAAGTTGGATCGTAAGTAATTATATAAATTTTGGTTTATTAGAATAACTTTATTGTCCATTAAAAATACGAGTTAAATGTTAAATTCTTGTACAGCACCCTGGCTGAACAAACTGAAGCAGCTATTGACATGACTTGCGTCCTCTTTGGTTTAGAGATTCTCAAAATCATACCTGGTCGCGTTTCCACTGAAGTTGATGCTAGGTTATCTTTCGATAAGGAAGCTAGTATCGAGAAGGCAAAAAAGCTTATTGCTCTTTATGAGGAAGCTGGAATCAGCAAAGAACGTGTGTTGATTAAGCTAGCCTCCACCTGGGAAGGAATACAAGCAGCTAAGTAAGAGAACATCTTTAAAATAATTTTGTAAAATTACATTTTGATGAAACATGGATAAGGTGAACATATTTTCTTATTATATTTTCAGGGAGCTTGAAGACAAATATGGAATACATTGTAACTTGACTCTGTTGTTCTCTTTTGGGCAAGCTGTTGCTTGTGCTGAAGCTGGCGTTACACTTATTTCACCTTTCGTTGGCAGAATATTGGATTGGTAAGTTTTAAATATTTTTTTGTAAAACTTCATTACGTATAGAATATATCTTTGTCTAGAATAGTTTTATTTCTGTACTCTGGTAAAGCAGCAGTAAAATCTATATTGTGATACTTTATTTAGGTACGTTGCAAACACTGACCAGAAGTCATTCGATGCCAAGGAGGATCCTGGTGTCATATCCGTGACTAAAATTTACAATTATTACAAAAAGTTTGATTACAAGACCGTTGTGATGGGGGCATCATTCCGTAATATTGGTAAGACTTGTAAGAAATTTATTCAGATATAGATTTCTCTATCTATAAAAATATATCTTCTGTATAATTTAGGAGAAATTCGAGAATTGGCCGGGTGTGATCTTCTGACCATCAGTCCAAAACTTTTGGAGGAATTGGAAAAGAGCAACGAACCTATTCAAAGCATTCTCAACCCTGCAACAGCTAAGAAGTCAGATCTTAAGCAGATCAACCTTGACGAGGCAAATTTCCGGTGGCTTCTTAATGAAGACCAAATGGCTACAGATAAGCTATCCGACGGTATTCGTAAATTTGCTGTGGATATGCGAAAACTGGAAAAACTTCTTCAGGAGAAGATTCAAGGATAAATACTTTGTTTTATGTTAATTGTTCGATATATTGTAAATAAGCGATGTCAGAGCAGAGTTCATGGTATTTTTTTAAAACAAGCATTTTTATGAACAACATTCCATTATGGTGTCCATAGATTGTCATATTGGTAATTACAGTACACATGATATTATTGATGAAACAATAAAACGGAGATACACTGTATATGATCTGCCTTTAGGTTTGTCTTGTATCAAAAAGTGGTACATTCCATTGGTTTTTAAAACTACTTAATATTGCACCTCTGGGATGTTGTATCTCAGAAGCGAATTGAAAGGGTGGTTTAATTTATAATAAATGAAAAATTCAGGATAGCAGACTTTCCACGATAGAAAAGTCCAATGAAGAGGTTGATACATTAAAATGGTAATTATTAAATAAATATTTTTAACCGAAATATCCTGTATATGAATGATTATGGGGAAGTCCATAATGCAAGCAAATTACTGAAACGTAGTATTAAAATTTTGTTGTCCAACTACAAGGCAGTGTTTGTCGGTAAGGGAGGGGGAGGATATCTATAAGAAAATATCGGTTTCCTTTCATGGTGTTTTGGATTTCCCCGTCCTCTCCAATGCATCAATTAATTAAATCAATGAAGTAAAATATTAACATTCAGAAATCGGAAATTTCATTAAAAGCATATTTAGAAGTACTGGAAGTTGCCCAAAATTGTGTGCGCGCAGGACTCGGCGAGTGGGAGCAGGCGCATGGTGGGGGGAACGTCGAGGCAGTGCCGGGACTAATCGCTCATTTATCCTCGAGCCGGTCTCCTATACTGGTCTCCTGGAAGCACCCCTCTTATTTTTTCCAACCTTCTTCTTTTTCTATATTTATTTCTTCCTTATTTCCTTATTTCTTTATCTTTTATTCTTTACTTTCTTATTTATCTCTTTCCTTATTGCTTCTTTACTTTTACAACTCTATTCCTTACTTTTCTACTTCTTTATTTCTTTATTTCTTTTTATTTCATTCTTTACTTTCTTATTTATCTCTTTCCTTATTTCTTCTCTA
>NW_014334489.1:0-2695 GCF_000341935.2 Cephus cinctus | reverse complement strand
TGGAATGCTAATTAGTCCTAGGACAACACCTATTCCTCCGACGATAATGTGTGATGACACTTACCAAAATTATTTGAAACCCAGCAAAGCAGAGTATTATGACGGCACATAATACGAGCATCAACAATATGTAGGAGAATAGTCCTTCCAGTTTACCCAAATACCAAATTAGTAGTTGATGTTGGATGACGCACTTTTTGAGTTTTTTGTATGCAAGCATAGTATCATTATTGTTATATGATGATTTTGTGTTTACACTTTCTAGTTCTACCTCGCACACGTTCTCCAACTCTCGCTGCAAGATTTTAAAGAAGCCGGAAACAAAGATGCACGTGTAGAATAGATACGAGGCGAACGCTACGCTGCAAATACCTATACTAATTGTTCCAATCACCTAATGGATATTATTTATGTCAGCAGCATGTCAATAATTTAAACTTATTATTAGTGATTAAACATATAAATAATAACTTGGGTGTTTTAGTGTTTCCTCTATATTTTTTGTATAGAGTACACGAATGAGTATCAAGTGGAGTACCACAGAAAGTCAAATTTGTATAAGTAAAGTAGAAGTAAAATTATTTCACTGTTACGAGACTCGTACTTTGAATACTATTTTTTTGTTTTAATTATAACTTTTATTATTATTATACTTCCCACGAGACTTACCTCAATAAAGTACAATATCTGATATAATGGGGTCACTGTAATTGGGAAGTCGAATACTACTCGAAATGGTAACGTTCTCTCAGTGGTATTTGTTCCTAAGTTATCTAAATTGTATAAATATAGTTTAATTCTTACACAGAATACAAATAATTTCTACTGGAGATAAGATATGAATTTATTTTTTAATTAATATTCGTTCTTGTCAGGTGCTGAATGGTAATTACGTATTATAATTATTTTGGGTCTTTGTTGTTTTATCCTTGAATTATCCGTTAAGATAAATAGCTTAAGACTTACCCAAGTATGGTCCTGTCAAATAATGAAATGCAAGGATTGCTGATGTTAGAGCTAATATACTCATTCCAATGGCACTTGTAGTATCGCACTTGTCTAGTATTGCTTTATCCAGTTCATTGTAATCCTTATTCCAATATGTATCTTCAGTAAATTTATGCAGTTCATGCAGTTCATGCCGCTTGTATGTGAATATCATTAATTTTACAAAATCGAATGTCACGGTGAAGCAACATGGTGCACTATAAGTGAGGGCCTATAATTGCATCAAAAATCTGATAAGCATAGAGATTTCTGCAATATATGATAAGACCACGTCTTCACATGAATCAAACGCGATTTCAAAAAGTGAAAAAATACGGCGAATGAATGCTTACATACAGATCGTTCCGTGAATAAAATAATTCCGAATTTTCTAGCCATATTGCCGATAAAACCGTCGCAAGTATATAAACAAATAACGCGTCCATTAACAACTGTTCACGTTTAGTTTTACCGCGTTTCATACCAATAAGTGTCATTAGCAATTGCGATATCTTAGTCGACATGTAACCTTTCACCAAATTAACCATTTTCCTTACTGCTCACGGTGCGACGACTGCAGCTAAGAGTAGGAAACGTTATGAGTACCGGATCGAAATGTAATAGCGGCTTCCTATTCTATTTAATCTTTAATTTCTTTACTACCTTCAGCCCCACTGGATCCAACCGCGAGTATCATAGATTTGCATTATCAATGAAGTTTTCACTTTGAACTCGTATGGCACTTTGATCAATTTAATCTCTTTGCTAAGTCTATTAAACCGAGCTCGCTATTACGCTGCAATTTTTTCTTTTGCCATAAAATTAGCTTCGACCCCTTCGACCATTATCTATACACCGTAACTGAACGCACGTCTATTATATCATATACAGAACTCCAGAAATAGAATAGTTATTATCATTATTCCTTATGAAACACCATTAAACATACTCGGAGAGAACAAAAAGATACGGCTATAGAACTGACTTGGATAAAAAATGGTGAGAATTGAGAGGAAGATAAGAGATCACCGCTACTTGCAATTCTTTTATAATTCACCATCAAATATTTATTAACACCTCATATTTCTGAAGAGTGCAGTAAAACGATTAGTGTAATTACTAGAATTGAAAGGCAACTTTATAAATACTATAATATAATTCCCTCAGCATTATGGCATCATTATTGCCTCATTCAACTATGCCTAATTCAGTACCGTGCTGTATATAGAATATATTATACAGGGTGGTCCACGGAGCGTGATCAGTAGAGATTATTTTGTTATTAGAAGTCCGATCGAAAATGTTTTTATCAGCTTTTGCATGGTTTCAAGAGAGCTTTAACGTGATAGTGAAAAATTACTGGTCAACTCTTTTTTTTAAGGTTTTTTCAAGGTTACCTTGAATTTTTTGCAACTGAACATATAATTTTTTTACGCCTGTCTGTTAGAGGATTTCAAGACGAATCCGGCACATGTAAGGACATGACATTTTTTTCATCTGGTTCGAAAGAAAATTAAAAAACTAAATACTCCTTATCACAAGGAGAATCACAGCTACGCCGTTATACGCATCCATTCTGTCGTCTTCAGTCGCAATCAGTGTAGAGGACAGGCCATAAAGAATGCAAAACAATCTTTTGTTCACCGTCTACGCGAATGCATTGCAGCTCGTGGACACCATTTTGAACATCGATACAATTAAGATTCGT
>NW_014334488.1:0-2063 GCF_000341935.2 Cephus cinctus | reverse complement strand
TACTGGAATCTGTCTCTAAATTAAGTTTTCTTCTATAGTCAAATCTTTCCGTAGCGCCGCGCTTTTAGGCGATATTTCATATTATAATTTGTTGATGTCTCGCATCTTCTAGTTGCTGTTCCTTGCTTATAGATTTTCCGAATTATTTGATGGCTGAATATTGAGCGCCCCTCTGGCCTGATAAACTCTTAGAAATCCTTTGTTCGCGAGATACACGCTCCACCCTCGCGGCGACCGCGTGTGTTTTCGCCAGCCGTTTTCGTCGTTCCTTCTGAAGACGGCCGATGAATAACCACGATTAGTAGTCTGAAGTAAATTAATATTATCAAAAAGCGTTAAAACTGGCAACTATAGGATGCTTTTAGTTATAATCATTATATTCTATGCTCTGGCTATTTATGTGATTTCTTGGTGTTATCTGTTTTCTATTTTGTATTTGTCGCGTGCTTTTCTGTTACTTTTCGAATCTCCGGGTGCCGCGATGGACTCTTTCCTATTCGCGTGAAACTGTTAAAATCTAGAGAATTGCAGCCGCGATTGCGCCGGAACTTTTGTTCGTGATTCCTATTTATTCGTGTGTTCTTCGACGTTCATGATCCGTCCTATTTATCTCGCGCCGCTTGTGAAAATCTAAGAATAATCGGTTTAGTCTCCAAAAAGTATTCTAGTCGAATTGCTAGGGACGGTCCTGTGCCACGAGCGCGTAACGAGCCTCACCGCTCCCCGCGATTACACGCTAAGCCCGCGCCAACAAACTCGCCGAGCTCGCCGCTCACGCGTGCGCCGTCTACCGCGCGATAGCCGCCGTGCTACTCTATGCGAAACGCCGTGGATCGCTGTACGCCTTCTAATATCTTATTCTATCCGATTTCGGAGACTATGGTCTAATATTATATGTCCGACTGATGTTCGTGGAATCGTTCCGCATTGTTAGCGTCTTTTGCGTTTATCTTTCCGTATTTAAGTAAATTCATTAGAGCGTATTATTTAGTTTGGCGAATCTTGTACCTTTAGAATCCGTAGATTTTGCGTTTGTTAAATTATATATAGTCACCCTTTCGACATTCAACCGATCTAATTGGTAGATTTTCTTGCTTATGTTTCTCCGATTTATACTCATTTTAGTGCTTGCTTATGTATACTTACGTTTTTCTTTCCGCATGTATATTATAGTAATTTCCGTAAATTAACTTCACTTTGGTTTATATAGAATCTTTTTCTTGGCATTGTTAATTCAGCGTAAGACTTTTGTTAATTCGGTTTGCTTAACTCCGCACCGCTTTTGTCTTTCGCATTTTTCTGCCGCATGGTTTTGGCTTATGTTAATTTTCTTTTGGCTATCTTTTCTAATTGGTTTTAACTGCTTGTTGTAAAATATAGCTCTGGTGCGTTAAACTAAAATAGTGCTTTTCCTGCTTTATACTGCTATTCCCCTGTTCCCTGCCTGAACGTCACGACGCTTCCGACTAGCTAGCCACTGGACAGGGCATTTGGTGTATTAATGTTTAGCGACTCTCTCTCCTCCGCTGCTTAGGGGACATCTTACGCATCGGCCGTTGTCCCTTGGTGCATCTCATAGTTAGATTAGGTTTAGTGACTTTGTGAACGGGTGGCACGTCTTAGGATCGTTGGCGTCGCCCCCGGATCCGTTAGTTTCTTAGTGATAATTTTGTGAACGAGAGACCCGTCTTAGGTTGTTGGCGTGGTCCTCGCTTCCGTAGTATTCGTGTTTAGTTTCAGTGTAACCCGGCCTTTTCCGAATTGGGTAAAATTCTTTAGTGACAAAGAGAGTGCGTTGCACTCGTGGTACTCCCGCGAGGGATACCTGGCACCCAACCCGTTCTTTCGTGTTGGTGATAGGAGGTAGAGAGAGAGGACCATTGCGGGTCGTTTTTGATGACGTAAGATATATTGCCCATCGATGGAATAGGTTAATTTCTGTGTTAGGGTTTGGAAGTAATTTGTGTCATACGTCACAAAATTTGGCGCCCAACGTGGGGCCCGAGGTGAGATTTATCTTACGTTCACAATATATACCTTGTAACAAAAATGTTACTGCAGGC
>NW_014334487.1:0-1064 GCF_000341935.2 Cephus cinctus | reverse complement strand
TCGCTTCTGACGTAGGCGCGTTTCCAAATCTATATTATGGGTTACAACACTACGATCGGCATATACTATTTTTCAAGGTTCCTCTCTTTCTAATTTTCTCGGTTGCCCAAACTTCATTTTAAGCTTATATAAAATATTTAAAAAAAAAGGTTGTCATCGGGATCGAAAATCATTTTCTATTAATTCACAATATTCTCTCTCGCAATATCCTTCATAGTAATAAAATAAACATGAGACGTGTTGCGTCTTGTTTCCATATAACTATTGAAGAACTACTTGCCATGATGCTGCTGCCTGTACGACTGTGAACGACCTGACGCTGCAGACCCCAATGTGTATTGTTAGTCGCGCGATAGTTAGCAACATTGTTGCAGGCGCCCGCTCAGATTCGATCCGTCAGATTCCTAGACTGTTGTGTTGTGTTGAAGTCGCCAGTACGTGATCTCAATAGACCGATATACTATTCTTCCCAATAATTGTCCCTTTCTCAATTTCTTTTACTTTTAGATATTTACACGCGTCATGTGTGTGTGAAATATAATGTAAAATAATTGTCGTAATCATCTTCAATGAAGAAACTTTATATTTGAGTGCAGAACTCATATTATTAAGATTTTCTAATCGAAACCTTTTGATATCCTATTGCCATTCATTTATACTTTAATTACTTAAATAGATCGTTTGTGTAATGTTGATATCGATGATCGTAGTATAGGCCTACTGGGGACCCGCTACGTTAAATAATGGGAACGCATCGACTGCGGCACCTCTTGGGTGATGTGGAAGCCCGCAGGTTGTCGTTGTTATGCCTTTATTGTAATAAGATAAATAAATTAATTGGATATACTCATTAATCTGTTAATCCCATTTGCAAAAGCATATTTTTTTGTTTAAAAAAATGCTCTCCATAAAGGGGTCTCGAACCATACACCTCCCGATTCGTAACCGGGTGCACTAGCCAGATGCTAGAAACATCTGGGTGGTTTACTTTTTTCGGAAGTTGTATTTCTACAAGTTCATCGTTTATTCAACATATATTTATTACATATAAGCAGAATAATATG
>NW_014334486.1:0-1560 GCF_000341935.2 Cephus cinctus | reverse complement strand
TTAGAATCCCCGCAAAAGGGAACGGACTCGACGAAATGCCAATGGGAACATTAATACACTGCATAAAGATAGCTTTTCAAGATTATGCAAGTAAAATCACTTTTTGCACGGGAATCATCGAGACACCACCACCGTATCTCTTCGACGAAATGCCAATGGGAACGTTAATACAGTGCATAAGGATAGCTTTTCAAGATTATGCAAGTAAAATCACTCTTTGCACGGGAATCATCGAGACACCACCACCGTATCTCTGTCAAGAAATTATAAAGGAACATCATGAAAGTCTCACCGGGGGACACAAAGGCGTTACTAAGACATACCGAAGAATACGAGAACGTTTTAACTGGCCTGATATGCACCACCAAATTCAGGAATATATCCGGAGTTGCGATAGCTGTCAGAAACAAAAGTTAGTTCGCATAAAAACGCGAGAACCAATGCTCATCGCCGATACACCTATGGAACCATTCCATAAAATCTCTCCCGACACAAACGGACTCGACGAAATGCCAATGGGAACGTTAATACAGTGCATAAGGATAGCTTTTCAAGATTATGCAAGTAAAATCACTCTTTGCACGGGAATCATCGAGACACCACCACCGGATCTCCGTCAAGAAATTATAAAGGAACATCATGAAAGTCTCACCGGGGGACACAAAGGCGTTACTAAGACATACCGAAGAATACGAGAACGTTTTAACTGGCCTGATATGCACCACCAAATTCAGGAATATATCCGGAGTTGCGATAGCTGTCAGAAGCAAAAGTTAGTTCGCATAAAAACACGAGAACCAATGCTCATCACCGATACACCTACGGAACCATTCCATAAAATCTCTCTCGACACAGTAGGTCCTTTACCAGAAACTCCTAACGGGAACAAGTACATTTTGACCCTGCAGGATAATTTAACCAAATATTGTCTCGCAGTAGCTATTCCCAATATACGAGCTACAACTATTGCCGACGCATTCGCACGACATTTCATAAGTCAGTTTGGAACACCTAAAGCCATCTTAACGGATAAAGGAACTTGTTTTACTAGCGAACTTTTCAAAAATTTAGCAAAAATATTTCGAATTAAATTAATCACTACATCTGGCTACCGACCCCAAACTAACGGAACATTAGAAAGAAGCCATCACGTTCTCGTGGAATACCTGAAACATTACATGGATACATATGATGACTGGGAATTACTACTACCATTCGCAATGTTTTCATATAATACCTCGGTACACGAAGCAACGAATTTCACTCCCTACGAACTCATCTTTGGAAAACCTGCAAGAATACCTTCATCATATCCGGACACGAATGATCTAAAAACGTACGGTGACTACTTAGCAGAACTAATCACCCATCTGGACAAAATCAGAAACATTTCCCGCAATACATTAGTGCAGACTAAGGAAAAAACAAAGGAACGGTACGACAAAAAAATAAAACCAATCAAATTTAACCCCGGAGATAGGGTATACGTTTTAAAAGAGCCAAGACATCATAAATTCGATCCACATTATGAAGGCCCGTACGAAATTTTACAGTTATTAG
>NW_014334485.1:0-1793 GCF_000341935.2 Cephus cinctus | reverse complement strand
GCACGGGGGTTTCCCAAAAAGGGTGCAAACTACTCTAGAACGCACGCAATATACCACTGGCCGCACATGGTTGGCGGAAGGCCAGTCTAACACTCAAAAAGATCTACTAACGCAAATGGCCGGTCCACGTGGGGACGGCTCGTAATATCCAAAAAGGGAAATCTACTATTTCTCAAGCGCTAAAGCAAAAAGGGGGTAGGGAAGGGAGAAAAGGAAAACGCAATCATACGCGAAACAGTACTCACTCAAAACGTGGCTCGATATAATCCAAAATACACGAAATGATCACTCACACTCAAACTCGCAATTTTCACTCTATTTCGTATCGCAACCCGGCTCGAAGTGAAGATCTCTTGCCGATTTCCGGTCCTCGCTGTTTCCGTTCACAGGCCTCCAGGGCCTCGGGGATTGGTTGGATCGCTGGGCTGAGAGGGCTACGCGCTCTGGCATTGGTCGGCAGTTCCGGCCAGGAGACCTCCTTTCCGCTGGCGGGCCTTCCAGGGCCTAGCGGGCGGGTGGCACGGCGCTGGCTTCGCCGGCGCTTGGGCTGGCTGTCGCGCACCGGGCAACATGGCGGCCTCCAGGCCCGTCAAAAATCCTCCCGGGTACATCCGCGGTTTCGGAGGGAGAGGGCTGCACCGCTGTCACACGGGCCTCCTTACTACCCGTGTGACGGGACTGCACCGGGGCTGCATTTCTGTGGCGATGATGGCGGCTGGCGAGCATCATCCCACGGGAATCTCGATCAGCTGTTCCTTCTGTCGATGCCATCCCTGCCTTCCGTTGCCTCGGCAACGTAGGCACTTTCGCGGTCCATCCAAGGATGATGTGTCCACGTAGATGGTCCACGGTAGCGGTCCTCGATGATGGTCCTCGAGCCAGTGCCCTACGGGGAATGGTGACAGGGAGGGAAGGACCTAGGGGAGGGATCTTATTCTAAATACAATAGACCTAAAACACTAAACAGACGCAATAAACGGTAATTCGCAATACAGTACGCAATACTCGTGCTCGGGGCCAGTGGTGCCCTCGAGCCAGGTGACGGGGAGGAGTTCATTGTAACATTTTTGTTACAAGTTATATAATATACCATTATCTATATACATATTGACATACTACAAATAAGAATTAATATTTTTTTAAAGCATGATATCGTTCAAAACAGTCCCCTTTATGTAGTGGAACATTGCAAAATTTACAAACAAAACATGTTCTACTGCTTTTTTATGCACTGCACAAATTCTACATTGTCTTTGAGGTTTTACACTTCGACCGCTGGTCACTATATTTATAAGTTTATATTTCCCGAAATTCGACAGTTTTCTGGGATATTCTAATAATCTGGGTGCTCTCCTTGTGGGTTCAGAACTAGGTAGGTTGTCTTCGTGTTCCATACAATCAGCTTCACTATTTTCTGTCCACAAAACTGCCACTTTGTGCATGAAATTTTTGTATGTAATATTTTTTCTATTTAGAACTGTGTATGCTTTAAATGAATTAAACAGTGCACAGTTAATGAAAGACATTACAACCCATGTAGTCCATTTTTTGTTTTTCTGAAAATGGAATAATACGCGAGATACTGGTCCGCGCGATCTACGCCCTTCATATATTAATTATAATTTAGGATGGAATTAGGCTTTTGTATTGGGGCTGTTGACCTTTTGCTTCTGCTTGTGGATTCCATTAATTCTGCAGAATGTATGGTTGAGATCATATTCACATTTCTTTTGCCATTATTCCATACTTCTAACAAAATTTTATGGTTCCTACGAAATTCGTACTGTCCTCTT
>NW_014334484.1:0-1104 GCF_000341935.2 Cephus cinctus | reverse complement strand
AGTGTGGAATGGACTAATTGTAAGTGTAATGGCAGCTGGCAACTCGATAATGCTTTACTTCGTGTTTGACTCTCGTAGCCACAGCGGCCATATTAGCCACACTGGCCACATTCGCACTGGCAATCGAGTAGGATGCGCTAGACAAGACAGGTAGCTCGTGTCTCTTGGTCTCTAGTTGCGTAAGTTGCGTAAGTTGCGTAAGTTGCGTATTCAGCCTAGAGCCAAGATCCCACCCGGATAGTTATCTTATACATAAATAAACCGGCACTCGCCACATGCCCGATTTAGAATCGCGTTGCATACGACTCATCCGAATCCGATAGGTAAAGTTTATGATAAGATGCAAACAATAGATTTGTGTGTGTTGTGTTATCGTTGTAGGTAAAATCAATGAACATTACTCGTAGGCCAATTTGCTCATGGTAGACAGGATTGTATTGTATATTTTGAGAATACATTCGGGCGAATAAAAATTAATTTATTCTCAATTTTATGTAAAAGTTTGATATGAATTTGACTTTCTTTTTTATCATATATACATTGACCTTGTTTATGAAATTCGATTAATATTTTTTTTTTTGGGCTTTTAATATTGACTCACTGTATACATGTCCTGTATTCTTTGAAGATTGGAGTATTATTTTTATTAATTGGAAATAACACTTTAATTATGTCGTTCAGATTTTTTTCTCGAAAATAAGTAAAAGCTTGAATTTTATTACTGTCGGTTTATTTCTGTTTTGTTAATCAGACAAACGGATTCTGTCATTTTGTGTACTTTGATTTGTTGGATTATTAACATTTGTCAACAATTTTGCAGGTGGGTTACGTCGTCGTACCCCGATAATTGTTATTTCATCCGAGCACGGAATAAATGATAAGATCGACGTTATCATTTGAGCAGCAATTATTTTTTCTTGATTTAAAATAACATTTGGTATCTTCAAAAGAATATTTTTATCAAAAAGAAAGAAGGTTAAATTGTAGAAATACGAAATCTTAATTTTCAAAGAGATTTAAGTAACAGCAGTTGACAGATTCTGAGAATGCAATTTACCCGGAAACGAGAAGGTAGCGTGTCGTTAATCAAAGAGGAAGCCTCGA
>NW_014334483.1:0-5237 GCF_000341935.2 Cephus cinctus | reverse complement strand
CCCGCCAGGACTTCCTGAGGGACGATATTCAACGCTGCAACCTCCGTCCTTTACCATCGAGCAAGCTCAGCGGATAAGCCGGAAGGGCAACCTCCGACACCATGGTCTATACGTGTAGCTACACTATCAGGGTGACTGCCCTTATATCACTATTTGAATGAATATATTCGACCCGACCAAGGAAGTAGGAAAAGTAAGACAAGCACAATGGACAGTGAGGGACAACAGAGCGAAAGAAGAAGGCAGAAACAGATAGAAAAAAAGAAGTCAAGAAGTAAGGAAGTAAAGAAGTATGGAAGTAGGAAAGCAAGGAATAATTGTATAAAAGTGAAGAAGAATTAAGAAAGAGAGAAAGAAATAAGAGAGTGAAGAAATATGAAAGTATGGCATTAAGGGACAATTATATAGAAATAATGATAAAAAATGAATGAGGAGGTTAAGACGGAATAAATATAAAACAAAAGAAGGAATGAAATGGATAAGACGTGAGCATCCAAGAGGCCGGTATAGGAGACCGACTCGAGGAAGATTGACTATTCAGAGCCCAGACGTCTCTTTATGCTTTTATACCTAATTTTTAAGTTTTCACATTTAAATTTATTAAATCAATTAATAGTTCTAATATTTCAATAATCAAATTTGTTCATATTTCAAATTAAGCTTAATCCATTTCCAAAACTTTAAAAAGTTTATTTACAATTTTAACCCACTTCGTATATTTACAAGATTGTGATATAACTTTTATTGTTTAAATCAATTTCGAATCTAAATTCCCGTAAAAATACCTAATAACATTTAAAATGGGTACAGATAAATATCATAATACCTTCCTTCCTTTCCTTATGGCTGACTCCTCCAATGAGGAGATATGCCAGAAATATCATACTGCACGGTACTCTTACAACGGGCCGAAAAGTGAAGAACGAAGATGGCAATCACACTTCTATTTTCAGCAGCTACAAAAATCGGAACTATAGCATTTATGACGATCGCAGCGCTATAGTAGGTGGACGGCTTGCGGCTGATGATGGAATCAAATAGACCATACAGGTACTGTCTGTCGTCCATCTAAGTATAAAAATGTTCAAGTATATTTTGAGGTATTGCCGTGATGACAGTCGTAGAGTTAAGGAAGAGGTAAGTTGAGAAATGTAAAATGCTGTGAACTTACGGAACTTAATATTACATTACAAAAGGCGTCTATTCCAAAAGGAAATTTCACATTTAACAGTTAATCTTAAACATGCTTTTTCCTACTTGCCGTATTGCAATGACGATACGTCCCGCCCCCTAATGTCCCAATCCTTCTACCGCAACTTTGCCGATAAAATTAATACGTGTCTTTTCAAAACAACTTTTTGCGTAATGTTCCATAGACATACTGTAGACGTCCATGAAAGATTTCTGCTGCATGAATAAGAATGAGTAGAATATACACTATACGCAGTATATTTATATATTGTAAGCATCGACATATAGTACTGGACTGTTCACTGTAGCTGGAGAAACTGTAATTGGGAATAGAAAAAAAAAACAAATCGTAAGGATCGTTCTGTCCTTTTCTATAATTTTTCTATTGGTCGAAAGGTTTCTGGATGGAAGGGGTTCAGGACTGTAATATGCATAATAAGAACCATGTGAAAGATTACTCCGCGCATCTAGAATGTATGTACGTTTGTACAGTCAAATCATGGAGACAAAAGCCTCCGTGAGTCAAATCTCAATTGTCGTGATTACTTTATTGTAATTGAGTTTATCAAAATTAAATATTACTAAAAAAATTTTCATTTTTAAATATTCTTCATGCAATAGATAATTTTTATCGCTTCAGTTATTATTTACATATCTATAAATAATATTTTAATCATGTTACGTATACCGCAACAATATACGCACGTTATTTAATAAGTAGCTTATCAGTCCTTGGAATACACTTGTTATAAAAAAACATTACGTTTTTCGTATAATATTTTGTTATCTTGTCTTATCTTACCTTTTTTTCTATCTTACGTATACACACATATAGCTATTCCTAGAAGACCACCTACACCAATTACACGATATACTCTAATAAGATAAATCTACAAATAATATCGTGTAACAAAATGTTACTATTGCAGTTGATGTTGACACGGCACAAAACTATAACGAGACTAATGTAAATATCTAATTACAATGGGTTAGCGTTTTCAAAAAATAACGTATGAACTATTCTTATCTTGTGTAGCACGTTTTATTAATATTTCAGCTTAGTAATTACGTGCAAACACCTGGTGTTATCTTTCGATGATAATAGATTACCAAAAAATAGATCAGAGTGCTGTGTTCTCATCGGCCGTCATTCCAACGATGCAGCGAAAATATATAATCGTATTTTTCTTTACTGGTGGTTTGGCCACCCTGTATTTAATAATAGTGTATAACGAGTGGGAGATTTTTGCAATAAAAAGTGTCAATTACGGGCATAGATATGCCTTTAATTTTAATGAAAATAATCCGATCAAAGCTAACGGCAGCTACGAATCTTCAAGAGTTGCACTACAGGTAGCTCAAACATTTTTTCTTCCCTTATTCTTATAACCAAATAAATATGTATGATTTCTTAAGTTTTATTAATAATATTGCTATGTTTGGAATTATTAGCTGCCGAATGAGGAAAACACCCGTACTGAACATGGAAGTGCTATTAAAACTATTCTGTATTGGAATAAGATGCACGGGGAGCAAGAGAAATATTTTTACTTTGGACATGGAGATATATTTAAAGGATGCCCAGTGCCACATTGTTATGCAACGAATAAGCGTGATTATCATGAGTCTTTGACAGATTTTGACGCTATATTGTTTCATGGTGTCGAAATGGTAAAAGGGGATATACCAAAAGTACGTTCTCCGAATCAGAGATATGTATTCTTCACTTGGGAATCTGCTGCGTCTAGGTTATTGGAACTTTGACTTTTTTTTTCGAATATCAATAATAAATGTGTAAATGTCAGTTATGAACTATTTTGTAATTAAGTTTTCGTTAATTTTTAGACCTATTAATAATCATGTGTTCGAGCTGACGCCAAATTATTATAATTGGACCATGGGCTTCCGAATGGATTCGGATATTCCACGTCCTTACGCTGTGGTTAGGGATCGAAATACGAATGAAATTGTTGCGCCAAGTTCGAAGGAAGTATCATGGCGCGAACCGGAAGACACATTCTCTGATCCGGAGCTGGATAACCTTGTTAAGGAAAAGACCAAGATGGCTGCTTGGTTTGTTTCGCACTGTAACACAATATCAAAGCGCGATGCATTAGTGGCGGCTCTTCGAAAGTATATACGGGTATATCGAAATTTCAAAAGGTTTGATAAATATAATTTTAGTTGATAAAGTAAGGTTAACTTTGTTTATGCTTCTAGGTTGACATTTATGGTGCATGTGGGAGTTATAAATGTGACAAAAATCAAGACTGTTATGGGATGCTTGAGAAAGAATACTATTTTTATATATCATTTGAAAATACATTGTGCGTCGATTACGTCACGGAAAAGCTTTATGAAATATTAAAAAGAAATGTAATTCCCGTGGTTTATGGCGGCGCGAATTACACGCGTTTCGCCCCACCGCGATCTTACGTCAACGTCGAAGATTTTAAGAACGCAGAGACACTCGCTGCGTTCTTAAAGAAACTCGCGAGCGATCCTGCCGAATATAGAAAATATTTTTGGTGGAAGCGATATTACGCTATTGAAGACTCGAAACAATCGACACTGTGTAAGTTTTGCGAAATGCTGCACGATAAGAATTTGCCGAGAAAGAGTTTGTTGGATTTTCGAAAGTATTACCTTGATGGTCAGTGCCATCTTCCGGACCCAAGATGGTTTCAAAAATAATCAATGACCGAACGTTGTTCAAGTTCCCCTGTGATAAAATAGCATTTAATGTATATGACACAGAATAATTAATATTTACGAAAGCTTATAGTAAATAAAAAGACAATACAATTGCCGTATAATTTATTTTCATTAATTGAAAACTAATAAAATCTCATTCGTGCGCTTCTAGTAAAGTTCGGTACAAAATTAAAATTGAAAATGAAAAAATATCCACAAACGTATAAACATTTTACGTAAATGCAGCCAGGTTTTCCCAAATATCTGTATACATATACATAAAAAAAGAGCAATCATTCGCACAGTTAATCAGTATATTTAACAGTGGTCATCGAATGAGTACAGTCGCTTTCACGTTCAGAATGTCGTCCTTCTATACACACAAGACCGATTCAACAGTCATCAGATGCAAATTCCAGTATATCTACATGAATTTACTGGAAATCCTATAGGTACCTTCACGCACATTAGATATTCAATTAGTGTCGGAGTCATCGAAGCTCTCTGTAATGTCTTCAGGTCGGCGAAAAAGGAAAAAGCAAGCTTCAATAAACTCCCGTAAACTTTGGTAACTTTGCGAGTAATCATTGTCGCGCGTCGATTAATTGACCCGACGTCGTATAAATTCTTCCATGTATTCTCATTCAAAAAATCGACGTCATATCAGTCAAACACAAATGCACCGTCGTCTCTCTTCGTTTAGCTCATTACTTTATCGATCCACGGAACGAACTTTTGAATGTTTGTATAGACACCAGGTAAATGTTCACGACCACATCCGATTCCCCAGGAAACCAAACCGATGAGAACGTGTCTGCCTTCAACAGACAGCGTAAGTGGTCCGCCGGAGTCTCCCTGTACATATACCAATCATGATAACCCTGACCATTCAAAAATAGTTCAAATTTAAAAAAAAAATATCTTTCAATTTTTAGTTTACCTGACAAGAATCCCGACCTCCCTCTTTATATCCAGCGCAAAGAAAAACGTCGTGTATGGTTTCTCTTCGTCGTACTGAACATGGAAGTGCTATTAAAACTATTCTGTATTGGAATAAGATGCACGGGGAGCAAGAGAAATATTTTTACTTTGGACATGGAGATATATTTAAAGGATGCCCAGTGCCACATTGTTATGCAACGAATAAGCGTGATTATCATGAGTCTTTGACAGATTTTGACGCTATATTGTTTCATGGTGTCGAAATGGTAAAAGGGGATATGCCAAAAGTACGTTCTCCGAATCAGAGATATGTATTCTTCACTTGGGAATCTGCTGCGTCTAGGTTATTGGAACTTTGACTTTTTTTTTCGAATATCAATAATAAATGTGTAAATGTCAGTTATGAACTA
>NW_014334482.1:0-2428 GCF_000341935.2 Cephus cinctus | reverse complement strand
AACTATGACTCTCTTAAGGTTCATAGTTACAGGGGTGTTGATGCGATTCAAAGCCTCTCACACCCAAGTCGACCTCCACCTCCTCGTGGTTCCTGCCGGTAACTCCGACTATAACGTTGGAGGCCAACGGAGGCAACGGCGTCACAGGGTCGGCGGGTTGCCAGCCCGTCGGTCCTAAAAGAAAGTAGGCCCAAATCAAAGAGAAAAATATAATCTCCGGCGGAAGCCTCGGTCCGTCGGTCCTACTTCAATTCCTGAAGGCTCAAATATCCAAACTCTAGATAGAGATGAACATCCATTAACGGCACAACAACAACCAAGTGAAGCTACAAGGGACGAGCGACAGCTTGAGTATCGATGCCCCGAGTGCACAAGATCCTTTTCAACAAAAACGGGCTTGGGTGTCCATCGTAGAAGAGCGCACCTCGAAGTTGTTAATGAGGAGGTGAACATAGAGAGAAAGAAAAAGTCATGGCATAACGAGGAACTTAGCTTAATGGCAAACCACGAGGCGATGGCTACTCTGGAAAAAGTTCGGTTTATGAACCAACACCTATCAGAAATAATTCCGAACAGGACGCTCGATGCTATTAAAGGGGCAAGAAGAGCCCAAGCATACAAAAATCTAGTTCTCGAACGAATAAGAGCACTCCAAGAAAGTCAAAACCAAAACCTAAACGCTACCTTTGGGTTGGGAACCTCCGCTGTACCTGGAAAAGAAAAACAGAATGAAACACAAGCATACAATAAAGCAGGAAATAGAGAACATACAAACCTGGAAACTTCCGATATACCTGAAAAAGAAAAACCAAATGAAACACAAGCATTCGATGAAACAGAAAGTAGAGAAACACACAATGCAGCACAAAACGAGCAACAAAAAGGCACACAAACACCAGATATAAACATACACACATGCAACACAGAACACACACATAATGAAACACACTCATACTTACCTTTCCTCAATGCGATTAGAGATACTCTTCCTACTGTTAGCAACATCAACGGATGGCACACGCAAACACTCATTAGCATAGCTAAGAAACACATAGAAGGCAAAAAGATTGATTCCTGCCTCCAGGAATGGGTTACACAAGTGTTCCCCATCCAGGAGACAAGGACCCGAATACATTCAGAGTTGCGTATTGTAAACCCAAATAGAAAGGCCAGGAGACGGAAAGAGTACTCGAAAATGCAACATCTTTATAGAACCAACATGTCGAGGGCAGCCAAATGCGTTCTTGATGGTAGTGATGAAGACAGAGCGACGATACCTGTCGAGACCATGGCGGAGCACTGGGGTCCATACGTATCACAGCCCTCCAACCCGGTATCAACTGATATGCTCACTATAGCGCATGTACAGCCATCTACAATATGGAACGCAATAACTTATGACGAGGTTACCAAAGTCTACGTAAAGAACAAGGCTAGCGCCGGAATCGATGGCATTACACCACGACAGTGGAATGCAGTCCCTGTAAGCATTAAAGTACTCCTCTTTAACCTGGTACTGGACATTGGAGGTTTTGCATCACCTATGCTAATGAGTAGAACAATCTTTATACCAAAGAAAAAGGGAGCCTCTACACCAGCTGACCATCGACCTATTAGCATCGCCTCTGTAATTGTGAGACATCTTCACAAGATTCTTGCAACAAGATTACGCAATGCCAATCTAATCGACATAAGCCAGAGATGCTTCGACGATGGATGTACCGAGAATATATCCATCTTAGCGACAATATTGCACAGGGCACGTACTAAGAAACAAGAACTACATGTCGCATCAACTGACATCGCCAAAGCTTTCGATAGCATTAGCCACCACGCGATAAAAGAAGTGCTGACTAAAAAGGGATTACCTAAAGGCTTAGTCGATTACATAGACAGACTATACGATAACACCACAACCGTATTCGAGGTTAATGGACAAAGATCAGCTTTATTCAAAGTCGGTAGAGGTGTGCGCCAAGGCGATCCACTCTCTTCTATCCTCTTTTGCCTCGCACTAGACGAAGCACTGACCAGTCTACCGAAAAACGTCGGCTTCCACATAGAAGGTCTTAAAATCAACAACATTGCCTTTGCTGACGATTTGTTAATGTTTGCGTCCACCAAATGGGGCCTACAAACGGCACTTGATAACCTGCAACATGCGATTGCAGGAATGGGAATGGCCTTCAACGTCAAGAAGTGCAATGCCCTATCTATTGTTCCTGATAAGAAAAACAAGAAATATAAGATCATAACAGAACCCACATTCAAAATCAATAACACATTCATCCAACAACTAACTACCACCTCAGAATGGAGATATTTGGGTATAAATTTTCGGACGTCAGGACCGAAAATGATTGGTGGAGAACTAAATGGTTATCTGCAAAACATAACAAAGGCGCCATTAAAGCCACAACAACGATTA
>NW_014334481.1:0-1652 GCF_000341935.2 Cephus cinctus | reverse complement strand
TGATCTGTTTTCAGAAGAAAACAAGAAGCGTAATTGGCGGTGGAACCGCTGAGAAAGGAAGGCTCAGGCGGCAAACACAAAAAAATACCATGATCCAAAGGAATCAGGTAGAACAAAAACCCCTTACGAACGGGGTAAAAGGACAAATACCACCCCTGACGGCCCCGAGCGGGCATTAAGGGTAGTACTCGATGCGCTACTGGATCGTTTTATATAAAATTATAAGAAAAGATAAAAATAAATAGAAATTTTCAAGTTATAAAATTTTTCCAAATTTTCATACGTAGAATGTCATTACATGACAAAATATTGGCGGAGCAAATGTTTTTTCACGTAAGCCGTTACGGTTCACGGAACGGGAGAGTCGAGACATGCTCGATCCTTAACTTAGTTTCCAGGAGGTTCGCGTGGCCGCTCGCCGTGGCACACGTAATCCAGCATGGAACACAGCAGCTGGCTGTGTTGCAAACTCTCGAGTGACACATTTCTTCCCCTGTAATCTTCTCGTAAATTGCCGACGGTGGTTTACGATTTGACGCGCAACTGAATCACGATGATTCGTGGCGGCAGCGCATCGATTCGAAGATCGCGCTTTGCTTCCCGGGCAGAGCTGATATACGGCTTATACACGCGTGTATATGGGAATTAGCCTGAGAAGAGAGTACGACGATCGCGAGGAAGATAACGATTGAGTATTTCCCGATTGGAAAACAGGTTTTTCATGAATTCTCATTATCGGCCATGAACATAGACGAGAATCTCGTCTCTGTTGATCAATTAAAACTGCAATCTTAAAGTTATTCTTGTTCAATTATTTGATCGAGTATGCAAACTTCCAAACTCTATTACGAGCTGAATGGTTAGCGTGAAATAATTCTACAATATTTTACGTCACGTGATATTTTTTTATTTATCAAGTACAACTTGTAATATAACACTATTTTTCTATTACACATTTATGGTAAAACACAGTAACAGAGAAAACACTACCAGAATACGAGCTTTGAACAATTTGAGCGATAACGTATAATCAATGATATGCGGCTATATAATAAAAGGAATTTAATATATATAAATACCGTTTAAGACAAATTACTGAATTTCGCTACGCACGCACCTTATATATAAAAATATATTAACATAGAGAATCGTGGTGACAATTTTTTGTATTTACGTGATCGAGATAACCAGCCGTAGCCATGAAGCTTCCAATATCCAGCACCTCGTGTGCTTCCAGTACGTAATTTGCTTCTAATAAAAATCCAAGCCGAATAAAATAGTCCTACGTTGACCACGGGACAATGGCCCAAATACCTAAGAGAGTGATGGAAAAACAAATCTAATAAAATAACGTCCTTACAAGCGATTTCTATAATTTTTACTATAAATACCTGCTGCTTCCGTATTCACTGCCTACAGGCAAATGGGAAGAGCAAGACTTATCCCTTCGCGAAGCTACGAAAATTTACAATAAGTGGGAGGACACGAAGGTGCTGGCATCTGGAATAAATTCGGCGCGCAAATATAATTGTCGCGCTACAACTGTGAGGTTCCCCGAGCTGCGCTTTCACGTGGGCTAGTGTTGATTGCCCTCGAATAATTTAAAATTATTAAATTATTAAATAATAAAAACAATATAAGTTATTAAATTT
>NW_014334479.1:411-8209 GCF_000341935.2 Cephus cinctus | reverse complement strand
TGGTATCCTCGATCCCTATTAAGGTTATTTGGGTGTTTCAACATTTCCAGATGTTTTCGGGCAAAGTAACGTGTAGAACTAGCTAGAAGTTCTATCTTTTCATATTCCACTGAATGTCCAGTGTCCATCCAATCTTCAACTCGGGCAGGTTGAGAAAAATTACCGTATTTGGTAGACCGTTGATGTTCTTTGACCCGTGTACTGATCTTCCTCCTGGTTTCACCGACGTACGCTTTTCCGCAAGAACAGGGGATTTTGTATACTCCTGAGGCACTTAGTGGTGGTCTACTGTCTTTTGTACATTTTGTTCATAGAACTCACCCTGGAATTGGAAGTAGGTGGACGTTAGGCAGTGTTTAATTAGCAGAAAGAGTTTGGAAGGAATTCTCTTGGATTTCTTGATGATTTCAAGGGTGTCGGGAATGGGAACATTCGTGAACAGTGATTCCGCGTCAAAACTGACTAGGATCATATCGGGGCTAGTTCTAATGAAGTCAATTTTGTTCACGAAGTCTAGGGAGTTCTTGATGTGTGACTTGTTCTGTCCTACTAGTGACTGGAGGTGTTTGGTGAGTAAACGAGCGAGTTGGTAGGTGGGGGCACCAATGTTGCTTACTATTGGACGAAGGGCGACATTTTCTTTATGGATTATGTGATGGTCATAGTCTGGGAGGGAAGGATTCTTTAGGGGTAAGAGTTTTAAGGGATTATGGAGGAAAGTTAGCTTCTTTGATTAGCTTGATGGTTTTTTTCCCCATGCCCGTTGTTGGATCTTTTTTGATTTTTTTATATGTATATGAGTTGTTCAGCATGGCATTGATTTTGTTAGCGTACTCTTCCTTGTCCATTATTACCGTGCCATTTCCCTTATCTGCTGAAAGTATGCTTATTTTGTCGTGTTTCCTCAGACTGAGAAGTGCTTTGCGTTCCTTTCTGCTGATGTTTTTCTTAGAAGGCTTGTGTAGGATGTTGAAGTGTTTTCTTCTAAAATTATTACCAGTTTGTGTAGCTAAGTGGAAAATGGCTGTCTGTATCTGACTAATTATTTCCTCCATGGTGATCTTGATGGGTGCTATGGTAAAATTGTGACCCTTCACATATACGGACACTTCAGCATCTCACAGATTATGGGCACTAAGATTCTTAACAGTAAGTGTTAGGGTTGGGGGGTTTACCAGTGGAATTAATTTTTCAAACTTCTCTTTTTGTTTTCTTGTTCTTAGCTCGGCAGAGTGCACCGCTTGTTCTTGTGTTACCCGATCAAGTGTGTCCCATAGCCCAACCTCCAGTGAAGTTGAAAGAGAAAGGTGCAACGACAAAAGTTTTCGGGAAGTCTCTGCAAGGTTTTTCTTAACATGGCAGATTTATTCCTTGATTAATTTCAATGAGGCATGCCTAAAGATCGATTTGATTCGTTGAGAGGGGTGGGACGGTTTTTTTTAATAGAAAGCATTTTGGTAACACCTGATGGTCGCAGCACCTTTTAAAAAATGTTAAAGAGTATAGTTGGATGTGCAAGGACTTCCTAAGTTTAGTAAACAAGTTTACTGACCGAAGTATGGCCTCTCTGTGGGGGCGTTTAATTTAAAATTTTAGGCTTTCGCGGCCAATATTATCATTAATACTCATGGTTTCCGGATGGAAGTGTACTGATGATAATACTGCCCGCGAAAGGCTAAAATCTCAACTATTGTCTTTATTCACTTCTCCAGCATCTCTCTATTATTCTTCCCACCCACTCTTCTTCCCTATATTATTACAGTCTCTCTACTTTCTTCCTTTTCCTTCACCGCCATATTTCTCTCCACCTCCTTTAGCCTTTTCCTGGTTTCCTTTTCTTTCTCCGCTTCACCTTTCTGTACTTCTTTACCCACCTCTATCCTTTTCATTCTCCCTTATAATTCTCTCATCACTTCCATCCTTTCCTCCCTCTTCATTCTTTCTTCCTCTTCCACTCTTTTCCTTAATTCCCCCATTATTTTAATTTCCCCCTTAATTCCCCATCTCCCCCCCCTCTCTCTCTCTCTCTCTCTCTCTCTATTCACTTCTTTTCATGCTTCTCTTTGCGCTACCATCACTCTCTTCCGCCACGACAGAACTACGATTCTCTTGTCTTAGACTTCTTTACTCTAGTCTTCTATTAGTGCAACACTATTCTACCATTTTCTTTCTTCCAATTTCTTCGTGATTTCCTTCACTTTTATAATCTTATAAGCGTACAAAGTTTCTAGAATCTTCCATTTTCGCTTGGATCCTAAGTCACAAGAATTCACTCTATAATGGTTCAAAGGTTAAACAAATGAACCTCTTATTTATATAATTTTTCAATATGGGTATCAGTATCTATAGACGATAGGTGAATACACTATAATATATTTTCATATATTTACCTACCAACTTGAATCAGACCTCTATTTCACAATCCACTTTTCATGTGACTAACATAAGTTTGCGGCTGAACTTTCTAAAAATACATTTCTCTATTCGAGACGGATATTATGATGCGTTTTAGTAGATGGAATTTCAGAAACTTTGTATTAAATTATGATAACTATACTGCTCTTGCGAATGCACCATCCGTATTTTCGCAATTACCATTACTACACTCATTATTAGTGTATTGTTAACAGCTATCCGATTCATTCACAAAACCTACCGTTGTTTTCGAAACTAACAATGAACACGAATGAAAACATACTACTATTTTGCTGTTCAGATTTTCCTAACACTTGCGTGCTTGTATTATGGATATGCAATTACATTATTATACTTCTGGCGTCAATCGCAATTGTACAATATTTTTATATTAGAATATTTATTACGAAAACTGTAATCGTTCAATTTGATTGGTTCATGCAAAATTCTTTGATTTTCCTGATGTCCTTTCTTTTTTGTTCTCTTATTACGCTGATAAGATGATTCGTAGAGATAAGCTAGTATTGATAATAGTACTATACATATATCAATTAAATCTGCCAAAAATACAAGTGTTAATGAAGATAATTAACAAGTTTGTTTACTCTCTGCTAATAAGTGGAACGGTAAAAATATGAGATTATATTTTGGTTATACTAATTTTTTCAGTGAGGCGATGAAATGCGTTGTGTATACTTTTTCACTTACTACCGGATTCTCGTAAAATCAAAAGGTTGTTGTAGGCAGAGAAAATAAAGCAATACGAAATTGATCATAAATCATTTCGACATTTCCGTTCTTCAGCACAGCCGGAAAGTCAGTGGTGCTATATTCTTAAAATATAGTGACCACACAAGAGACACTTATATTCTAGGAAAGTGCATTTTATCACGCAAAATATATTATTGACGAAGACAATTTGGAGAAAAATTTTGTTTGTTACTTAGTCAATTATTGTTTATTGGTAGAGATCTTCTTTATCGGATGCGCTTGGTTATATTTGATATTTATTTAGAACGTGTATAATATTAAGATAATGCTTATTTTCCAAATAAAACTTATGAATACAAACTATGAAATCAAAGGGGAAGATAATATAAGAGTTCATTATGGTACTATTTGTTTATATTTATCTTTCGTTCGGCGAATACTGAAAACGCCAAACAGACGACGTACGTGTAACGACATCTAGCGGATTCGTATGTTACTTATGATGTGTGATGCTAAGATGAAAAACATCAACTGATAAGTTTGATTTATTAATTCAATTTTTTATTAAGGGTTCAACTAGATCGGTCCATTCAATTTTACTAATTGATAAATTGTCAATTGTTAATACTTAAAGCCAATTTTATACGTTTTGAACATCTGATCTATGAAAAGTTTTCGACCCAGGTATACTAGTATGTATATTTTTATAACTAGATTTACAAAAAGTACTTGTGCATCCTTAAAAGTTTTGAAAATCTTCATATCCATTTATTTACAATATATAAAAATTTAAAAAGAACTAATATTATTACAGAACAACAAAGTGTCGTATCGTTCTACAACATTGTCTGATATTTCGCACGAGTTTACTTGTTAGTACGCCATCACGCCGCCAGATGTGCTAGTAGCGTTGTCATATTTGAATTTATATATTAGACCTAAATGTATTCATTGTTCAATAAATACATTATAATGATATATCAAATAGTACATCGTAGTACATTATACACGACACGAGGATAAGTAATCAAAAATAATGATGGGCTCAATCGATAAGTGTAAATTGAGTAATCGACTTCGTTAATATTGAAAAGATAATGCCACCTCTCCTTCTAAAATAAAATAAGCACTGAATAATTTTATCGGACAGGAATATAACCCGATTACACGTTTTCTCGATTGAATAAAAATAGGTTATTATTAATATTCTACAATGAAGTTACAATGAAGTTATATATTAAGGGGAAATATATGGAAGGTCCAACACTTCCACGCTGTCATGAGAACGGAGGAAGCTGATTGGTTGGTCAGTCAAATATCTAGAAATAGTTTGAAGTTATTGAAGCATATCACATCACCTGCTGTTTGAGCGAAACATCTGCAGTGCAATCTTCGACAATACGTTATTATTTCCCGTGGCCGCGCACTGTCGCCTCACTGTTTTCTCAACCATGGAAATTAATCAACCTCGGACCACGGTCGCTAGTCAGTCTGTCGCATTCACTAATGTGTTCTCTGCGATTTCCCAGACTCCAACCCTCATTTTTTCCCCCTAAAAACAATACAAAATAGTCCATTCAAAATGGATTGTAATTTGAATCAAATGAACAAATTTTTTTTTAACTTTACAAGACACATCACTTAACAATAGTCTTATTTGTAGTAATCAAATCAATAAATTCGATACGTATATGCATTTAATATCATGTTCCTAGTAGCATACGTTGCTATCGATTAGAAAATTGTGGCTTTCAGGAAATGCAGAAGATTGACGTTGACTATGCTTTTGTAGATTGCATTATTCTATATCTATGTTGACGATAAGAATATCATATGTGGCACATATACCTATATAAGAACCAATCGATACGACAATTATCTATCTATCGTTTATTTTACAAAACTCGGCCAGAAGATAGTCTGTATAACCCACGAAAGCACTTGAGGTGTCTGAAAGACATGAATTCATCTTTAAAAATTTAATATTGTATCTTTAACGTTAACAAAAAAAACTAATAAGTCACTTTATTGTAGTAAATAAAAATAACGTATATATACGTAATTTAATAAATAATTTCGTCATTTATTGACTTTATCTATCGGTGTGCTTCGAGTGGATGATTAAAAAGAAGTTTATTGTTCATTCCTGGCTGATTCATTACTCATGTAATAAACATTTCACGATAATTATAATGCGTGGTACATTCAACTGTACCCATGGGAACTTCCAAGAACAGCGTGCGTAAAATATAACGTACGTTTTAGAGTCACTTTATATCGTTCATCTTACCTGGCGCCATATTGATTTTTTTCATATTGCATATATAATATTTGTTATGCCTTATGCCTTAAGCTTGGATAAGATGTGTCTGCAACAGTGCTATTAAATTGTACATACATCATCTACACACATATATAATATCCACGTAAAACAAATGAATATACATATAATGTTTATATATATCAATGGACGATTCGTGACGTTTATTCGTTATACGATCTACTGAGTTATTCAGGTCAAACGCACCGAGTGAAGTTAGCTTATTTATTTGATTTCTAACAGAGCCAACTTCAGTTGGTACGTTTGTACTGAACAATCATTCTATGAATTAATGAAATATGTTTTTTGTACATTTCAAATTGATATTGACCACCTTTAATTATTTGTCAAATAAAATTGTAGTATTATAGTATATCTTCTGCGCAAAATTCAATCAGTATTCTGCTGAAGCAAGGAAGGCGTAAGGGATACCACTGACAATGCAAATGTGACTTTGCTACCGCTTCGCCTACTGGTAACTTCTGAAAATTTAGGTCAGACTCACTGGTGCAGTTTCCTTGAGTCATAATCAGATTGGAGAAAAGTGCAGAACACGTATATGGATAAATGGAAGCTGCAATTTCCCGAGGAGTAAGGTCTTCATTGTCGATATTCTCGTGTTGCTTGATGCTATCATCAGGCAAAGCTACTATGTAATCTGGGAGCCGAATGACAGAAAATAGTAGTTAAATATATGCTTTCGTCATTGAGTTTGTCAGTGTCGTAGGATGCATGGTACTGTCGGTTGTTACTCGCCTATATTGGTCTATGCAGGTCACTTTTGCAATTTGCCGGTTTGCGTTCACCGTTATCTAAGTACATCTAGCACTTGCTTATCGATTCTTGAAAATCTTTTTGCAAGACCAGTAAGTGATAGGGTGACTGGGTCAGAGAGGCATCATGCAATAATAAATCTTCCGAAGAACATTATGAGATTGATGTATTCTGTTCTTGATGCCGCTCACTCAAAATAGTAAGTTTCAATGGACTAGGTCAATATGGGATAACTACATTGTAACCCTCTTATTGAAGGGGTTGAAATCTTGTTGAAACCAAAGCTCTGCCACATCAATACCATTTAACTGAGGAATGAAGAAGTCAGCAATCATCGCTCTATAGCGCTCGCCATTGACGGTAACATTCTGGCCGGTATCATCTTTAAAGAAATATGGACCAATGATTCCGCCTGCCCATAAAGCACACCAAACAGTGACTTTTAATGGATGTAAGGGCGTCTCAACAAAGGCTTCTGGGTTTTCGCCACTCCAAATTCGGCAATTCTGCTTTTCGACGTAGCCGTTCAACAAAAAATGAGCCTCGTCGCTAAACCAAATTTTGCGTGGAAAAAGAGGATCAAGCTGGCTACTGTTGTCGGCCCATTCACCGAACGTACGGTGCGCATAATGGTCACGCGGTTTTAACTCTTGCACAAGCTGGATCTTTTATGCTCGTAAGCCAAGATCTTTTCGCAAAATCGTCCACAAAGTGGATGGACACAGCTCCAATTGCTGTGCACGACGGCGTATCGACTCATTCGGGTCCTCCTCAACACTACGCTCCACAGCAGCAATGGCTTCTTCTGTGCGCACTGTATGGCCTCTTTGTGGTTGCGTATTATCAACTAGAGTGTGCGTAGTTCGAGAACGATCCATGGTTATCCGAATAACTTGCTTGGATGGACGATTATGCCGACCGTAACATGGACGTAGCGCACGGTAAGGTTGGCGAACTGAGCCATGATTTTCAAAATAAATTTGCACAATTTGCAAGCGTTGCTCTGATGTAAGTCTATTCATAGTGATATGGCAAAACGTGCTAACCACAAACCATCTGTCAACTGTCAAATTAACAGTCACTAGAGAAAGTGTTGCCAATTTAAAAACCAAACCTTTAAAAGAAACACCCTTTATAAGTTAACTTGGGAGTGTAAACGGCTATTTTGAATTTCCAATAACCAAAGTCGGAAATCCCGTGGAATTGATGTATAATCTTCATTAAACTAGAGTATGTACTGTAACGAAAAATCGCAAACGATAAATATAAGTTAGAAAGGTACTCCAAGGTACGGCACGATATTTCGCCTATAAATGACTCGATATTCTTTCTGAATTTCCCGAGACTGCGCAATAAGAAATAAACTAAACTTAACAAAATGCCGGATGACTGCCAGATGCAACGTTGCGTCGCGATACATAAACGAACTCCCCGCGGAAAATAGGAAAAGAGGTCCGACTAGCAAAAACGGAACGCAAAGGCACGTTAGCGGGGCTGGGTCTTCGCGGATATTAAATAAGGGAGAGATAGTGGAAAAGAGCGTGAGACGAAGTTTAGATTGAGAACCCATGAAATTCA
>NW_014334479.1:0-240 GCF_000341935.2 Cephus cinctus | reverse complement strand
ACTCAATGATACATTTCGAAAATACGGAAATTATTAACGGAAGGTGTGGAATCTTTTGCTGGCTGGCGAAACGCGAACATCTCCTAGGCCGGAACTGGGAGAAATGAAACGAAACACCCGCGCGGAAAAAAATAGCCTGGTAAAGAATCTCGGAAAGAATTTAGGAAGTCGTTGTTGCGAGTTAGAAAAACAGTCGCGCATAGGATCCGATACGAGACTGTCGATACTTTCATGGATAAA
>NW_014334478.1:0-12961 GCF_000341935.2 Cephus cinctus | reverse complement strand
TGGCGTAGTTTTTTACACGTAAGTGTTTTTTGGGGGATACTATTATCTACTGTATACCTATACCTCTCGTATACCTCCACCTATGTATCCTCCAAATTCTTTTAAAAATCCTGAATCAAAAATCGGCTAACACTCTGTACCTTTCACATTGTAACTCGCAAAGGTCTGAAAATGCGTGTTTTCGCATTTTTTTCCTAGTCCATTTTTTCAATTTGACGTATTTTTCACAAGATCCGGGTTCGACAAGTGTTGCGTAACTTTGCCACCGGAAGTCGCAAAGGGCTGAAAATTGGTATACCGATTCTTGGGACGAAAAAAAGGGATACGTGTCTTTGCGTTTCTCTCCTAATCTATTTTCCTATTTACGTATTTTTTACAGTCTCCAGAATCGATGAGTACTCTATAACTTTGAAATCAGCAATCGCGATGTCTTGGAAATTCGATACGGCTATTCATAAGACGAAAAAATAATACTTCTATGCTTAGTTTTCAATTCATTTTAAATTTAATCCATCAGTCCCACCACCCACCCTCCCGACTCCCTCTCACTTTAATAATCTGTTTTCCTCCGGACTGCTATAAAATTCAGTGTATGACGTTTTGGACACCGTGTACCGGTTTTCGTCTGGCTGAATGCATATCCCGAAACAATTGTCGATCGCGCGTTGCACGTGTAGCTGCTGCGCCAGCCTAAGTCACGCCCATGCCCATATTGGGAGTTTGTCAACGAATCCTACGACGCTCGCTCGGGCTATGAAACAATTGCTAAGCGCGGAATTTGTGGGAAGCTATTGCAAAGCAGCGGTCTTTGGCATCCGCGAATGAATCCGCGGAAATCCTTCGTTCTGATTGGTCGCACTTAAATGCTTCTCATTTAAAAACTATCGCGAATTTTGGCAAACGGTTTGCGGGAGGGTACTCAAGGCACCTCCAAGCATCGCCCACTTTCCGGTCCAAAAGCAATTCTGGGACACCCTGTATATGTATATGTTACGTTCTATAACCCCACGGTAGGGTGTCAGTCGTATCAGGAAGAATGACCTTTTTGTCGTCATTCCAGCTCAATGCTATTTTTTGTTGTTTTACGGTATAAACTTTATGTTTTTTACTCTGAATTAAATTTTGAGTTTTAACTAAATTTGTGTGGTATGAAAGACATTGCCTATCATCGTTAAAAGTGATTGTCTTTAGTGTGGATCATTATACCCCCTTAGCTCGCTTTCTTTCTTTGTCTTCTCCTAACAGTCTAAAAGAATACAATTTTTCTCGTAATCCTATAAATTCAGTCATAATTTTCCCATTGTTTTCATCGTTCATCAGACCCAATATTTTTTTATTTGCTAGTGGTATGTCGTAAACATGATCTGGGGGATAGTCTGAAGTATCGAATTTATCTAGATCCCGTTTGATATAATCATATATGTTCGGAATGGTAAAATGATAAAGAAGACTGTCAATGCCAGTATAGATTAATTTAGTTTGGTTTCCAAACGTATTCTTTATGTGATTATAATGGAAGTCATAAATATATATTTTGGAGAGATCGAGAATGGAAAATTCTGCATATATTCTGCTTATTGATCTAAATTTTAACAGGACTTGGTTTAATTATAACTATATCTTCATCGAAGACAGTGCAGCTATGGAAATTTGGTTTTCCTACGAGAACCTTTGCTCCATGCCTTCCATCCCATTTTGTAATAAGTGTAACATCTTTTTGTTTTGTTACATTTACCATTGTCTTGCCAAAAACCGCGTGATTCATAAGTTTAAAGAAGTTCTTTTCGAAATCATTATCCGACGTTTTTCTCATTTCAGTGTTTAAATCTATGTACTTTTTGAGCCATGGTGACTGCCTAAATTTTAGAACACGTTGAATTTTCGTTAACTTCATACCCAATGTCAAACACTGTTTCAAATTTCGATAATGAATTATGTATCTTTCTTTTGGGAGGAGCGTTGTCATCAATTTTGATTTATTAGATCTTGGAGGAGTATACTGATCTGGACATAGTGGTAAATCTCTATGGAGTTCTTGAAGTTCAATTGGATATTCTATACCAACTTCGAGTATGTAGCCCGTAAGAGAATCATCGGGAATATTGCAAATATGTTTTTTTCAAAATTTTCCTCCCACTCTAAGGAATCAAATGGTAAAAATTGACTCATAGCTGCACCGTACAAGTTATTTATATCTTAATATATAAGATACGATTCTTCTTTGCTTGGATCGAACTCTATACCCATAAATCTGTTGTTCGCTTTGGCATATCTGTTTGAGCATTGAGCTACGCCACCTCGAATTCCTCTCTCAATAAATAGCAATATCTCTACGTCGGTTAACAACTCAAGTTCAATGCCAGTACACTTCAGCATAGCGTCAAAAGCACGGCCTGGTGCAGTATAATAATGAAGATATCAGCTAAAAGTTAAACATTCTTTTCGAAATCATTATCCGACGTTTTTCTCATTTCAGTGTTTAAATCTATGTACTTTTTGAGCCATGGTGACTGCCTAAATTTTAGAACACGTTGAATTTTCGTTAACTTCATACCCAATGTCAAACACTGTTTCAAATTTCGATAATGAATTATGTATCTTTCTTTTGGGAGGAGCGTTGTCATCAATTTTGATTTATTAGATCTTGGAGGAGTATACTGATCTGGACATAGTGGTAAATCTCTATGGAGTTCTTGAAGTTCAATTGGATATTCTATACCAACTTCGAGTATGTAGCCCGTAAGAGAATCATCGGGAATATTGCAAATATGTTTTTTTCAAAATTTTCCTCCCACTCTAAGGAATCAAATGGTAAAAATTGACTCATAGCTGCACCGTACAAGTTATTTATATCTTAATATATAAGATACGATTCTTCTTTGCTTGGATCGAACTCTATACCCATAAATCTGTTGTTCGCTTTGGCATATCTGTTTGAGCATTGAGCTACGCCACCTCGAATTCCTCTCTCAATAAATAGCAATATCTCTACGTCGGTTAACAACTCAAGTTCAATGCCAGTACACTTCAGCATAGCGTCAAAAGCACGGCCTGGTGCAGTATAATAATGAAGATATCAGCTAAAAGTTAAACATCCGTTTTCAAATACAAATCAGAATATTCGCCTAATGTTTTTATGTGAAAAGTTTGCCAAACTGTAGATGCATGTATATAATCTGAGTCTGAAATTTCTTCATTATTTAATTCCGAATCAAATTTTTCTTTGGGGTAGTAATTGCTCATCATCGAGTTTTGTCCAACTGTCCACGTAATCGTAAAGAAAAACACCTTTTCTCGTTAATAAGTTAAACTCTTCTTCACTGCTGCAATGCTTACGTATGATTAATTTTTCACTACTTTTCAGATACGAGGCTAGATTATCAATACTGCTTGGCATAAACCTAAATGAATCGATAAATCTGAAATTTACGATTGTATCTTTAACGCTTTTCGTAAAGGATATATATCGTTCTTTGTTTACTGGCAATAAGTTCATTGAACCTTCGAAGGATGTTGCTAAGGCTTTAATCAACAAATGCGAGTCATAACCAGATAAGTTAGGAAACCCAACAGGAACGGTATGCAAGTTCTTATAATTTAAATTACAACACTGATGCGCAGCACCTCGATATTTACCCGTAAAATGGCAATGATTGCAATGCTTGATATCTTCAGATGTGAACGATTTTTCACAAATGTGACAAGTCTGTGTAGAATAAATTTCATTTTTCTGTTGAAAATTCAATGGTTGCATAGATACGTTGCGCTTAAGATGAAATTCTACGAATTCAGCTAACTCTTTTAATTCGTTCATAAACCACTGTATACAATTATTTCCACGATTGGCTTTAAATTTGGAGATGGAGTCGTCAAAGTTACATTGCAGATAGTACGCGATGCTGTGTGGCACATGCTTCTGATAGACCGTTGTGTTTGACGATTTAGAAACATCTGTTATTGACTCTAAAATACACTTAATGTCAGCGTATATAACAAACGGTACAGCTTCTTTTTGTTTATAATTTTAGAATTTTAGAATTTTATTCTTTTCATTTGGTAATTCCACTCTACATTTATTTATATTTATACAGTCGAGTCTATGTTTTTTAAAAGAAGTTTCTGTTTTGATGTGGCATAGACATCTGTCGTACAGTCTGGTACGATGCTCGCGCTTTGAAATTTGAGAACTCAATAAGCGAGACAGATTTCGGATCCAAGGAAAGTGGTAAGCATTACAATCTGTGAAATCTATTTCATCTCCATTCGAATAAATTTCTGTTTCTAGTATAAGTAGGTGAATCCTTTCTTTATCAGACTTTTGCTGAATTCGGTAAATTGGTACTATCTCATTACCACTATCACACTCTATAGCGTAAACGTTAATTACTAAATCATTCTTTTTTTCGAAATTTGGAAAGTCCTTTAAGCCAATAGGAAAATTTAAACCTTCATACCTTAACACTGAGCTGAAGTGGAGGTATGAACTGGTTCTGTCTACATGATCTTTTGCTGGATGAAGGGCTGCCGTAACCGACCAGAGAAAACAGTACGGATCGTTGCTACTCATGTTCACGACTGCTTGCTTACTTTGCACGTTCTTAGGCAACTCGATGAATGTTGATATGCCACCGTGTATCGGTATGTACCTGTTGATGTTTACCGCCAAGTTTATAATTTCTATCAATGACCAACCAGACTCCCTTTCTTGAAAGTCTTCAACCGTAGCTAGCAACTTTTCCTTCATATTTGTGCTGAACCAGTCACTGATATCGGTGGACGGTAGAATAACTTCGTTCTTAGTATTAAAGAAGTTTAGTTCTTCGACAATCTCACCACCATTCATAGTCTCGAACTTACAGGACAAAACGACGTTTATTTTCAAATTTCCCTCCTTTCGAAGTACGTTTTTCACTCTCGCAAGTTTACAATGACTCCAGTCCTTATTCTTCCCTTAAAGGCAGATTCCAAGTCATCCCGCACTCTGTCACTTCTTCTCTCTCTCGCCGTTCCTCCACCTCTTTTTCGAAGTTGTTTAAATTTTTTGTTCAGAGATTTCAGGATCCCGATCGTTGTTAAAAGTTTGGTTTTCTCTCCGATCGTAAGAGTAACGTTTTCCAAAGTTTTATTCAAAACTCTGATATTTTGAGTTTCAAATTTTGTCCATTTTTCAATTTCTGCAATCGCTGATCCCTTTTTCAGAAGTTTATATGCTCCTTCCATAATCTCGATCAACTTTTTACACTTTGCAGAATCCATCTCGTTAATACCAATAATGCACTTGAAGGTTTAACAAACAATGATCGCTGTGCATCATCCGAGGGGCTTTGATACGAAGGTTTCAAGGTTTTCCTGGAATTGTTTTTCATCGGTTCATCTACCCGAATTGCGCACTTTGAGCTCGAACTCTACATCAAAAAGTTTCCGAAGTGCACAAAGGGTCGCTTATCTTCTGCGAGTAATTCGATACTCTGAATAACAAGGTCAAAACAGTGTTCGGCTGCCGCCTGAAGTCTGCATGGTGGTCGGGGGAGTCATCGAAAGCTTCGGGGCGGGAGGCAGGCGATCGAAATCGAACGGCTGACGAGAGCCGACAAATTTCCTGGAATCGATGCTGCTGCTGCTGCATCCTCGATGCGCAATTCTGAGAGATAACGTTCAAGGACAAAACCGCTGAAGGCTGCCACGAATCGGGAGGGAGGAAGGGGTCCATCGAAGCTTCTAGAAGGCTCCCCGGGGTGGGAGGCAAGGGGCTCAATCAGAACGTCGCGCGAGAGAACCGTCGGCTCTGGGAGCGATTATCAGTGACTTAGCACTGACACGAACCGTCGAAGCTTCTAGAAGGTTCTAGAATGTTCTAGAGGGTTCTCGATCGTATGTAATTCGTAGAATCAAGCGCAAAATTCCCGAAATATGATGCAAAATTCCCGGAATCGAGCGAAAATTCATAGAATCGAGGGGTCTCGATGACGTCACTTCCGGAAATCGTAGAGCTCACGACGGCAACTTAGCACGGAGACCCACCTTCGAAGGTTCTAGAGTGTCGGTATAGGTCGGTTACAGGAATCCTGGTCCAGAATCGGCCCTGTTATACTACTGACGACGACGACGACGACGATGGAACTCAAATAATATCATCTCGCTCGCCATCTTAATACGCTCTGACTTCGTACACCGATCGTATTGATCTTGGTGCCAATCGATTCAGAACCCTCAGTTCCTATAGTCCTATATTGACAGTTCCTATAATGACTCAAGTAAAGAGTCTCTGCGAGCCATGCCCTGTACAGCCAGTTGCTTGTACTTGGCGTGAGACTCGACCGAGTTCCTTGATATTCGAGGACCTTCCGAGGTCACTTGACGGTACTACATCGATATAGTAGCTATCGCCTATTTGTTGTTTTCAAAAAGATATCTACTGCCGGTAAGCCTTCCTGTCCCTCCTGTCCCCTTGGCAATTAGCGCATTCGCCCTTCCCCGACCGCCATTCCTACCAACCTGTTTAAAGTCCTCTGTTCCGTTGCGACACCACGTGGTTCTGCATTTTTATTTGGTTTTATTTAGTTAGCCTGTTGCGTATTGTTAGTTCTATATTGCGTGTTTCTGGACCTGCTGATTTTGTATCCAGCCTGTTATTGCGTATTAAGTTTGGAGAGTTATATTTTTTATTATCTTTTGGTTATTTTTCTTTTCTATTTTCTTGTGTATCGGCATTTATCTCCTTAATTATATTATTTTGCTTCATACCCCGTGTCCCGTTCTTTTACTACCCTCCCTCCCCATTGCGATAACTGCTTTTAAGTTAACACAGAATCAAAATAAACCCTAGCACATTAGAACATCTAGAGGCTGAATTTTTCCTATAGTCCCTATTGGTATCATTTTCAGATTGATAGTTTTATTCGATGGTGTAGGTTCCACTGACATGACAACTCCACAAATCAATTAATAAAACGCTTGTTGGTCCCACATTCGGATTATATATCCTATTTTTATATTTATACCTGATGTAAGTTTTCCCGATTTTAATGCATCGACATAATCATTTTAAACGATTTAAACGATTTAAAATGTTCCAACGTGATTTCATAAGTTCTAGCTTTTTTTTTCTCTAGAAATTCCATCTTTATAAAAGTATGATTCCAGCGTTACAGTTGTCTTAACGATTTCACTTTTCTGAATTTCTGTTGAACGGTTTTAATATTACAATTTTTTTTTCTTTCCATTTCTTCAATACTCAGCAGCTCTTGATTTTTACTCGTAAGATAAATTTTCTTTGTCTTCTGTGCACTGATTTGTAGGCAATGCAGGATCGTTAGGTAAGATACGTAGAATATCATTTTCTACTATTTCTGACTCGATATCTTTGTATGGTTCTTAAAAATCTAGAGAGTGCTCAACTATTTAGATGCCGCTGAACTCGTTCGTTCCATTCAGTAAAATAGTTCCAATATGTTCTTTTAACTCAATTTCTTTATGAATTATGGGAGTTCCTTTTATTTGTAGTGATTGAAATGTGGCGAGCAAAAGGATGATAACATTTAAAGGATTTACCTGCATTTTTAATATTTTTCAAACACTTAAAATTTTTTCCTTTCAACAAATACTGAAGCTTCAGTACTCTCGCGACCGCTTTTTTTTATACAGCATTGTTCGCATTTTTGTACGTACTCTGCTACGCAGTTTCATGTTATTCGTTCGATAATATGTAAATGTATGAACATATTTATTCGTTTACCGCAATTCTTTGATATGAAATTATTGTCACAGTGAGTAATAAGACCGTATCTGTCAGTGATGAGTAAGCGGACGAACTTACGTCTTATGTATTAGTGATATTTTTTTTATATGTATTTTCACTCTTAATACATTTTAAAGTAAGCAAAATAACTAAAAAGAATTAATTTATTAATAGAATTTCGCAAAAATTACGTCCTTCCATAAAACCTTAATAGAATGCATTTAAGGGTAGTTACCCCCTGCAATAACAATTGAAAAATTGCACTTTGACAGTATCTGGCATTATGAATTTCAAAATTTAAAGTCCAAAATCGATTTCAGCGACCTCCAAAACCCTTAGGATACAGTAAACCTGAAGACCTCGCGAGCGTACGAGAAATGCCACCAAAATGGCGTCAAGAAACGAAGGGGTGGTTCTGGTAAAAATACAATCGAACGGTATTGAAACGATTAAGCTTCTTAATTAACACATAAAAAGAGCTTTCTAATCATTGGAAAGGCAAATTGAAGCAAGATAGTGCCACTCTAAGGAGAAATTGGTTGCATCGGCATAGAGGTAGTTCACCCCCTAAACGACGTTTTTTTCCATAAACGCAAAACACTATCTCGTACATTTTTTTAGTAGTTTCAAATGCAATTGGTTTCATCAAAGTTGAATCGATAGTTTTTTTGTTATAAAAATTTCGCACTTTTCAACTTCTATAAATTTCTATGAATTCACCCTCCCAGAACCGACCAAAGTGCATTTTTCATTATTCGCCATGGGGATTATTCTACAATTGTTTCTATTTAAATATTGTGACTGGAAATATGCGAAACTGCGAAAACCACCCTCGAGAAACCCAAATTTGGGGGTTCATTTTACCACCTACATATAACCATTTTACCGCTGATAAAAAAAACACGTGTCTCTTAGATTTTCATGGAGAATAATATAGTTTAAAACCAACGAAATCGAAAGACGACACCTGAGATACCTTCCTTGTAAGACTGGGACGTAGCGGTAAGAAGTAAGTAGTTTTTATCGACTGTTCCTGTTCCGAAAATTTCCTGTGATTGTTGGAAAAAAATAAAAACTGCACTAATTGCACGGCAAGTAAAAAAACAGATGCCATATAGAAAATCTCAATAATAAACTCTTAATAATCCGTCCAAAATAGTTTAAATCAAATATTGAATAGGAGCGGTTATTAAATAGATTATTAAGGATTTATTAATAAGATTTTCTATATTATATCTGATTTTTTTACTCACAGGAAAACTGTATCGAATAAAATTCATATTACATAAACTATCGCGAATATATCACTACATCTAAACCTATAATAAATACTACAAACATAATATGAGTTTTCTTGAATTATAATCTAAAATTTTGAATTATTATTTCACCGTTGGATTAAAAACGATAGTTCCCTTGAATTTCATAACGATTTATACATTCTGGCATAATGTTGCAATGAAATACTGTATAGTTTTTGAAAGATCATAAGTTGCACAATTGCACAATACGTTTATAAAATCCAATTTACAAATATATCAGAATCACATCTACGATGCACAGCACATGATGCAGCGACTGAAAAGCATGTTAAGTGGGGAAAGCCACGTTTTTTATGCGACAGAATCGTTTGACCCGAGTATACATCTTTCAAAGATTTTTCATAGAAAAGTGGCGGTTTATTTTCAGTATTATTATAATGCTCAATAGTTTTATCCGGACGAAAAGTGCCGAAAAAAACGCGAAACTTCCTACTTTATCTATTTCAGCTTCACCGATCGCGTTAAACCTAACTTTTCTCGAAAATAATGAAGGTCCAAGGGCAAATCTGAAAAGATGTATGATTGCAACGAATACAGATTTCATATGCTTAGAATTTCTTTAATATAACTTAAAGAACAAAAACTTGTGATATCCCCCATAAAAATACTTTCGTGTAAAACTGATCGCCAAGGACAAGGTTGCTGTGACTTCCCCACCTTAAAAAGAAATACCGATATTTATATTATGCATTATGGTTCTACTAACAAAAAAATATTGAAATCATATTACAATACCATGTACATAAGCCACTACATGTCTACGTATTATGTTTCCTATAAATTTCCTATAACTCTGCTATTTTTTTGTGTTAATACTGTTTCTTGTACACCGTATGTCCCATCCCACGTAGGGAAGCGAAAATTGCCGCGAACGAGAACTTCCCTCCTAGTTTTTGCGACAAAATCTAGTTATATCGTCCGGTGATGAAATATTTTGACTGTTTCAATGTGCACCACAAAAATAGAGAATAACCAAAAAATCAAGAACTAGTTTATCCAAAATAATCGCATCTGCCGAACGACTTATACTTCTGTGTGGTTACTAGTAAGATTGCTAATAAATTTTATAGAAGTAATCAATGCATTATTTGCATGTAAAAGGCATTTAATTATGGTAACCTACAAAGGTAACCTATCGATGCTCTTCTTTCTTCCTTTTCAGAAAATTAAATTCCGTTTAGTTGTCCCGTAGCATATAAAGAGTTTGTCTACGAGGATTCCATGTAATTTCATGTTCCAAAGTACAAGGGATTCAACGCCGGAGTATTCCACGAGTTAGTTTGAGCATTCCCGAGTCAGGAAGACCAAATCGCAAAATGGTTTAACAGAGAAAAAGAAAGATTTGTATCCGCTTATTTCGTCCACAGAACGTCTTCACCAAATTCCAGCCCTTCAAATGCAAGTTACAACACTCTCTTGAAGTCCTGAATTCTCCAAAACTACGAATGAGTGAAAAATGGGTTAAGAAAAAAAAATATGCACAAACATGTATCTGCTTATTATAGTTTTGGAAAATCCAGGATTTCTAGGCAACTTCAGACCACTCTCTCTACTAGAGCAGAAGCGTTTTTTGAGTGGAGAAAAGAAGGCTAATTCTAATATTGTAGCAATTATAAACTCGTGGAATAATTTTAGTGTTCAATTGATCTAAATTTAGGTCGGTTCAGCCTCTTCTTGCATCTAACGTTCCTTTCGTAAAGAATGTTTGGTACTTTCTACATACCCATACAATATTGACCGACTATTTTAATTTGCTTACTTTGTAGAGCAAATCTTGAAAAATGAATTTTCTCTAATTGTTCTCTAATTGTTCCAAATATTTTAAATTATGCGAGTTCTTTACATTCCTTAATGCTTTCTTTTTCCTTATATACAGTTCAGTCTTCAATATGAAAGATATTAATTAATTTTATTACAAATCCGTTTACTCATGCCTTGAATCATCTGCAAATATCCATACGAATAAAATAACACCATATGTGTATAATATCCAGAACTAGAGAATGGTTTACAATTTTTCTAATGACTATAAGTGTTTTTAGGGAGATCACGATTTCTCCGGCGTCTCAGTTTGATCGGATTTTCCACATATATAGAGTATTAGAAGGAGAAAGTGTAGGTAGAAGAAAGATCCCTAAGGCTTAAATTTAAGAGACACGACGTTTTCAAAACTTACAAGAGCGTTTAGTTAAATACAATCGATCGCACGCAGAACAGTGCTGCTATGGGCTTAGAAAAGGTTAAGTTTGGTTAGGATAGGATAGAATTGTGAAGTCGATGAATTGTGTGGTCGACAAATCAAGTACTGGCGAATTGTGCAGTAAACGAATTCGCTGTACATTTTTAGGTTGATTTAAGTGTTAGTCCTTTCTTCTTTATTTTTTTTACGCTTTCCAAGTGCATTCTTAAAAGATTTTATAAGCCTCAAAACAGCCGTAGTTGTTAACAACGCTGATCTTTAATCTCAATTAAAATTTTCATAATTCAAAATGTCGGGTCTCAATGCTAAAAACTTACTAGATTTTGACAAAATTCAGTATACGGGTGTGTTTCAGTTCGCTGATCACGAACTTGACTTCGGAATTTATTAATAATATAAATTTATATACATATACAGGGTTATTCAGTAGAAACGCACCAGCAGAAGTTGGCCGCAAGTGGCCGACACGGCAGTGTGGCCTCTTCAAAAAATAATATGTGACTGTGACCGATTCCCATAAGCGCAAACTGACAGTTCGCATAGCAATAAGGTTTTCGAAATATTTCAGTAACCTAACTATTGAAATATTTCGAAAACCTTATTGCTATGCGAACTGTCAGTTTGCGCTTATGGGAATCGGTCACAGTCACATATTATTTTTTGAAGAGGCCACACTGCCGTGTCGGCCACTTGCGGCCAACTTCTGCTGGTGCGTTTCTACTGAATAACCCTGTATATGTATATAAATTTATATTATTAATAAATTCCGAAGTCAAGTTCGTGATCAGCGAACTGAAACACACCCGTATACTGAATTTTGTCAAAATCTAGTAAGTTTTTAGCATTGAGACCCGACATTTTGAATTATGAAAATTTTAATTGAGATTAAAGATCAGCGTTGTTAACAACTGTCAAATACCAAATTTCGAGAAAAATCGTAGGAATGGGAATCGGGGAGTCGTAAAATCGCAATCTAATCAATTATAATATAGTCTTCAAAACTCAATATCTGGGAAAGTAAAGGAATTAGTCCTGTAAGACATGACACTTTTTTGTTCCACGTCAGAAGTACTACCCAACACAAAAGTCAAATTAAGGCGCCGGAGAAATCGTAGTCCTGCCGTGTTTTTCGTCAAATGTTGTCTAGAAAAACCGTGTTATTATTTCTAAAAATTATCTTAGTTGACCTACTTCCGCCTTTTTCTGATTAGCATACTTAAATTTACTATTTTCCATTCTCCGTCTTAATTCAATATCTATTATATTGTAAATTATTCCCAAATTTCATAATAAAACAAATTGCGCAAGAAAATATAATTCTTTATTATTCTTTATTACATTAAAACAATATTGTATAATAAATATATTGTTAGGATCGCTGAAAGATCAAATGATGTAAATAGAATTTGTAATAAAAGGGACGATTCGTTGGTTTAGGCTACTCGATTAACTCATCCACGTGTTAATACAAGGCCTATCAAGTTTTATGATTTAAGATTATGATAATCTCTTAAATTATCCCTTTGAGGATCAGGAAATGTTTTGTTTTTAAGTAATTCCTCAATAGATAAATGTTTTGGTAGTTTTGAAAAGTCTATAATGATCAATTTCCACGGTAGGTATTGAATAGGATTATTATGTTTGTTAATCTGATATATATATACAGGGTGTTTGTTATGAAACGCACTGTAGTAACATCGT
>NW_014334477.1:4302-7513 GCF_000341935.2 Cephus cinctus | reverse complement strand
GTGAACAGAAGATTCATGCGCTTAACCCTTTCAACCCTGAGCTGAAAATGTTTATCTGGGGTTGCCCATTTTTTACGATAAAGCGCACGGTTGCTTGAAAAAACTTAAAGTGTTAATTCACGAAATATTCATAAAGAAACATTTTTGTTATCCACTTTACGATAAAGCGCACGATTGCCTGAATAAACTTAAAGTGTCAATTCACGAAATATTCATAAAGAAACATTGTTGTTATCCAAAGTATATATGGGTTCATAGGGCTGAAAGGGTTATGATCGCCATTTCATGAGTGGACCTTTTGACTATTAATAATAAGTGACAACATCTATGCAAATATAATGATTCTTCCTTAATAAAAAGTATTTCTTTTCATCACAAAGAATGAATACACAATAATGTGTCAGATGCGAATTTGTATAGTGTCTAACCTACGAAAAATCAACGTAGATTGAGAGACACGGACAACATAAAATGGAACGTTGCTACGACACTGTACATTATTTAGCCAGTATATACAGAGAATTTCATAAATGAGCGACAAAAATAAAAAATTACTTCAATATACTATTTACTTTATAAAAGCATTTGTTGCTGATGTGTTGTTAATCGTCACCCTTGCAATAATTAATTCTGTAATCATGTAATTGAATAAAAACAGTCCAACTCCTGAATAGTTAATCCCCCAAAAAACACTTACGTGTAAAAAACTACGCCAAATACAGGAGTGCTGTGTATTCCTCTAATAAAAAGTATTGGTATCAGATTATTGAGGCCAAGTACATAAGTCACCACATGTTTGCCTATTGTATGATCAAGTACTGGCCCATCATTTTAATTGTATTTTCAAAATTTCCTATAAAGTTTTCACTACTCTTTTACATTACTACTGCTTCTCTTAGTTGATTATGATTTATTGGTTATTTAATAATTAATAAAACTTTAGGTGATTCCTTATCGAGTACTACTTGGCGGGTCCGTGCATTTCTTGACATAAATTCGCGTTCATTATGCCAGTCATCAAACTCAAAACCAATGTCAACTTTTTATATAGGGCTTATGAACGATAACTCGTCAATAATAATCACGGTAAAAGCTTAATAACAAACATATAGTTTTAGGATACTATTAGTATGTTCAAAGTAAGTACTTTGGAATTCCTGGCACGGACCCGCCAAGTAGTACTCGATAAAGAATCACTTAAAGTTTTATTAATTATTAAATAACCATTAAATCATAATCAACTAAGAGAAGCAGTAGTAATGTAAAAGAGTAGTGAAAACTTTATAGGAAATATTGAAAATACAATTAAAATGATGGGCCAGTACTTGATCATACAATAGGCAAACATGTGGTGACTTATGTACTTGGCCTCAATAATCTGATACCAATACTTTTTATTAGAGGAATACACAGCACTCCTGTATTTGGCGTAGTTTTTTACACGTAAGTGTTTTTTGGGGGATTAACTATTCAGGAGTTGGACTGTTTTTATTCAATTACATGATGACAGAATTAATTATTGCAAGGGTGACGATTAACAACACATCAGCAACAAATGCTTTTATAAAGTAAATAGTATATTGAAGTAATTTTTTATTTTTGTCGCTCATTTATGAAATTCTCTGTATATACTGGCTAAATAATGTACAGTGTCGTAGCAACGTTCCATTTTATGTTGTCCGTGTCTCTCAATCTACGTTGATTTTTCGTAGGTTAGACACTATACAAATTCGCATCTGACACATTATTGTGTATTCATTCTTTGTGATGAAAAGAAATACTTTTTATTAAGGAAGAATCATTATATTTGCATAGATGTTGTCACTTATTATTAATAGTCAAAAGGTCCACTCATGAAATGGCGATCATAACCCTTTCAGCCCTATGAACCCATATATACTGTGGATAACAAAAATGTTTCTTTATGAATATTTCGTGAATTAACACTTTAAGTTTTTTCAAGCAACCGTGCGCTTTATCGTAAAAAATGGGCAACCCCAGATAAACATTTTCAGCTCAGGGTTGAAAGGGTTAAGCGCATGAATCTTCTGTTCACTATTATATGTATAACGTAAACGCACGTCCTATTAGGGTGCGAGCTATTAAGGTCGGAAAGCTTTATTTTACTACTTTAACATGAAATACTGCAATGCACTCTTAATATTTATTTATTTTGTGCTGATCAACAGGACTCACGTGAGTATTCTTTGCACTAAGATACGACTACGATATTATATTGTGCTTCATTTTGATTTTTTCTTCTTCGACAGTGCGCTAAATATTATCTCCAAAAACATGATAAAGCTAGACAATATTACACCCGATAAATAAAGTATAAATATTGACTTAAGTTGCCACAGTTTAAGTTTTTTCGGTTCTATATTTGATTCACGCACCTTTTGAATTTCGACGTTGCTGTTTCCGTTCTTCCACCAATTGACTAATCCGGATTCCCCTAATCGTACGATAATATCATTTAATTCAGGAGTCAATGAGGAACCTTTACGAACTAGGAGTGTGACAGGATACGATAGAATGCATTTGTCAAACGTATAGAAATATACCTCTTCTCCAGCCAAAATTAACTTCCGCTTATAATATTGCATTGTCGAACGATCTCCTGCAAAGGCAAAATCCCGTTTGTCGTTAATCCTTTTAAGTGCGACTACAGTATTTACAAACATTTCATAATTGTCTATTAGATAAGGCATGATGAGACTTTCTTTTCGTTGGCTTTGTAGAACAGATAGCAAGACGTTGTCTCCTCCTGGAATTAATTCTGATTGAACAATATCTCCTTCCGTCTTAATTAGTTGTGCCTCCTTCCTGACGGTTAATATCGAAGATAAATATGTCTGGTAAGCAGTTATCGCCACAATTGCATAAAAAATATACGAAAGAAAGTAGATTCTTCCTGGTCGACTGGTTGGCAGCCTCTGAACTGCAGTTCCAAGAGTGGCGCGAATCACGTCTATCGCGACATCAATACAGGACTGCCTGTTCCGATTTTCTGAAATTGAAGAATTTTAAAATAATAGATTTCTTACATAACTATGTAGGTGGCTAACTTACTTGATCTGATTCTGGACAGAATATAGATGAAGATGCAGCTGAATATTATTGATGACACGACGGTGATCCATAGATATGTGCTAAATTCTGAATACAGGACATCCTCTGTAGCACCTGTTATCGCCGGAGTTGTCCACAC
>NW_014334477.1:0-3046 GCF_000341935.2 Cephus cinctus | reverse complement strand
ACACGCGGACTCCCCGCGACACACTCTCTTTATCCTACCTACCGCTCTTCGCGGTAGGTCAAAAATCAAAACAAATCTCCTCTCCGGCGCCCTCCCCGCGGACCCGCAAACCGTAGCCGATCAAAGTTCCCGGGGTACCGGCAGTGCGTCCTGGCGGTTGAGCACCCCTTGCTTGCGGGCTCTCAACCCAAAAGGGCTGCGTGCCTCCGCCGCCAGTCCACTACTTTCCCCCGTTCCCTCCTCCCAACCACGGACCAACGAACTCTTTGGAGATGGAGGCTGGAGGCACTGCCGTGCTGCCAGCAGCGCACGGAGGTGCGGGGCTTCTGTAACGTGTCGTCCTGACGTCACGTTACAATATATATACAATGTATCTTTTTAGAATGCGCCCTCGTAAGATTACTAATCTTGATTTTACTACTGAAAAAAAATGAAATATCACTGTTCGGTATGTGACCGACAGATTGTGTGGCTGTCTGCGCTCATGCAGGAAAGAACCCTAGTCCACGGTCTTATATACAGGTCTGGAAACGAACGTGGTGGGGGTAGTCCCGCTTAGTGCCCAAATTCACTAACTCCGATTTACGACACGTGACGTGCTACCCGTGTAGGTGTATGCGACAGAGATGGACGATAGCTTATGCGTCATAGCTTGTGTTACGTGAGGGGCAAAGGAGGAGGGCATCTCTGTACTAGTGGCGACGCGCCGAAGAACTAAAAAAATTTGGACAGTAAGAGGGACTACCCCCACCACTAAAAATTGATCTCGTTGCAGGACCTGTATGTAAGACCGTGCCATAGTCAAAAGACATAGAACTTATACTGCTGGAATGGGAATAACCTATTCTAGCAATGAGTGGAAAGTGGCCCCAACATCTTCAGACAGAAATATATCTCACTCTTCATTCGTAACGTTCAGTTCCTCTCACTGTGCACACGCGCACCCCATCATAACAACGGCTGCCTCCAATTGAATTTCTCCAGTCTTCGTGTAACTCGCGTTTCGCGTTAGGTTGGTTAGATTTTGTAGGCCCGTAAAATTGCGCACTTGCGCAGTGAGGATTACTGGACGTTACCAAGTGAGAAACAGACATATCTCTGTCTCAACATGTTGTGGCCACTTTTAACTACGACATTCCTCTTCCAGGAGTATAAGTTCTTTGTCAAAAGATTATATTCTCCTAGTTAAAAAGAGCATGGCGGAATCGAGAATTTTCTCTTTGTCTCACGCACTGTACAGAAACGGTTACCACTTTAAATAAAGTTAATTTATGAAAAGTAAACTGTGTTACCATCTTCGGATCAACCCATCACCCACTTGCACATGAAAAAACTACTTTACACTCTTAATATTTATTCATTTTGTGGCCCGTAGCAAGACATACGTGAGTATAATTCTTTGCACTACGATACGACTACGATATTATATTGTGTTGTAAGTATTTCGATTTTTTCTTGTTTGATATTGCGCTAAATATTATCTCCAAAAGTATGATAAAACTGAACAATATTACACCCGATAAGTAAAATATGAATATTGACTTCACTTGCCACAGTTTGAGCTTTTTCGGTTCTATATTAGATTCACGCGGCTTCTGAATTTCGACTTTGCTGTTTTCGTTTTTCCACCAGCTCACTAATCCGAATTCTCTTAATCATACGATAATATCATTTAATTCAGGAGTCAATGCGGAGCCTTTGCGACCTAAAGTTGTGACAGGATTCGATAGAATGCATTTGTCAAACGCATAGAAATGTACCTCTTCTCCAGCCAAAATGAACTTCCGCTTATAATATTGCATTTCAGAACGACGTGCTCCAAAGGCAAAGTCCTTGTTGTATTTAATCCTGTCAAGTGCGGCTACGGTGTTTGTGAGAACTTCAAAGTTATCTATCAGATAAGGCATAAGGAGATTTTCTTCTCATTGGCTTTGTAGAACAGACCAAAGTCCTTGTTGTATTTAATCCTGTCAAGTGCGGCTACGGTGTTTGTGAGAACTTCAAAGTTATCTATCAGATAAGGCATAAGGAGATTTTCTTCTCATTGGCTTTGTAGAACAGACAGCAAGACGTTGTCTCCTCCTGGAATTAATTCTGATTGAACAATATCTCCTTCCGTCTTAATTAGTTGTGCCTCCTTCCTGACGGTTAATATCGAAGATAAATATGTCTGGTAAGCAGTTATCGCCACAATTGCATAAAAAATATACGAAAGAAAGTAGATTCTTCCTGGTCGACTGGTTGGCAGCCTTTGAACTGCAGTTCCAAGAGTGGCGCGAATCACGTCTATCGCGACATCAATACAGGACTGCCTGTTCCGATTTTCTGAAATTGAAGAATTTTAAAATAATAGATTTCTTACGTAACTATGTAGGTGGCTACCTTACTTGATCTGATTCTGGACAGAATATAGATGAAGATGCAGCTGAATATAATTGATGACACGACGGTGATCCATAGATATGTGCTAAATTCTGAATACAGGACATCCTCTGTAGCACCTGTTATCGCCGGAGTTGTCCACACTATACAGACGTGATCATAACTCTTCGTGAAATAACTATATTTATGCGCTCATCACTGTCATCGTAGAAATAGGAACTGGACACTTGTTCAAATTCCGCGGGAGGTGATCATTATTATAATACGTTTTAAGTCCCTTTCCAGGAATCTAAACATATGAAAGTCTTACCTCCCTTTTGCTGTTCCTTGTGAAAGAATACAATTGGAGCGCTTTGAATCGATCTTCGTTTTTTAGTAGATTGTTTGTCGACAGGATTCGCACTTTGGTGTCGTAGTTGCTCGGCACTTCTCATGCCGTTCCAGACGCCAGCTGAGTTTTTTAAGACTTCCTCTCGCCATGTTATACAGGGTTAAAAATAAAATAAGACCAGTTAAATATCGAAGCGAAATGATGCGGGACTTTCACGCTCTGTTTACCACTTTGCTCAAATTCATTCTATCAGCAAAATTGTTATCACGTTGAAATGTGATACGAATAACGCATGTGTTGCAATAAAGAAACATAAACGTCTATCTAATTAAT
>NW_014334476.1:105120-106092 GCF_000341935.2 Cephus cinctus | reverse complement strand
TGGGATAATGAGAATTCAGTTGGTAACAGAAAGTTAATGTCGATAATGCTTATGAAATTGGAGCAACGTGCCAGAATGTTTTTCATCCCTTATTCGACATTCGTCAGGAAGAGTCTCTCTCTCTCTCTCTCTCTCTCTCTCTCTCTCTCTCTCTCTCTCTCTCTCTCTGCCCTCTCTGTCTCTCTGTCTCTCTGTCTCTCTGTCTCTCTCTCTCTCTCTCTCTCTCTCTCTCTCTCTCTCTCTCTCTCTCTCTCTGCCCTCCTCAACGAATAACGAATCAAATAAAGATTAAGCTATATAGTCGGCATCCATGGGGGGGGGTCTACTCGAGGGGGGTGGATTTCGGCACGATTCACTTAAGTAAAAACTAGGTTAGGAGAACGCTGAGGAAACGAAAGTGTAACGAGGGAGGGACGAATGGGGTGAGTGGGGGAAAATAAAAAGTAGAGGAAAAAGAAGAGAGAAAATAGTGGTAGCGGGAAAAATAGTACTAGAGGGTTGCGGAAGTACCGGGACGACGTTCTCTTTCTTTTTCGCAATGTCTCCCCCCCCCATCTCCCCCCAGACATTCATGCCTCGCAGAGGGCGGCCGACCCTGGGAAAGAGAGAAAAAAGGGAGCCGGCACTTTTCCGCCCCTGGAAATTGTGTCAGCGAGTGGGGTAATTTATTCGGTGGATTCGGCCGGGAAGGCAACCCCTACAACCCATTCTGCACCTCGGAACAGTCGTTGCTCTCTGGATGGCTTAAGCAATTATATTCAATCAGGAGCATTTAATCGTCACAGGGTATTTGTAACGGGTGACCTTTTATTTTCGTCGAAACTTAGGGGCGTCTAATTTTTACGTGAAAAACAGGATTTTTCAATTTGCATCCCTCACTACGCAAAAGGAATAACAAGAGAAAATTATGTAACAAGCCCATCGATCCTCTGAACCAACCCAACTTCGTTAGCGTACCACCCCCCCCCCCCC
>NW_014334476.1:104763-104989 GCF_000341935.2 Cephus cinctus | reverse complement strand
CATATTTTTTTTTTTTTTTCTTTTTTAGATTGCCATTCAATTCTCGTAAGTGGTTTCTGCGCGAAGTGTATTTAAGGGACACGAGGAATAATCACACGTCAGGGGGTAACGATGGGGGGTGGTTTTTGTAAATTCATAAATCGTATCCTCAACCCCTGTTTGCGTGTTTCGAAAAAGCAAAATTAACGTGTCATTGGTCCGATCGGAAATTCGCGGATGGGTTTGC
>NW_014334476.1:104027-104532 GCF_000341935.2 Cephus cinctus | reverse complement strand
GGAGAGAGAGAGAGAGAGAGAGAGAGAGAGAGAGAGAGAGAGAGAGAGAGAGAGTGCGGCACCGGGGGTAGTTAGAGCAGCAATTTACGTTTAAACAGCGTTCTACGTAATCTGTTTAAACTCCGGGAACAATGTAGGGGGTGCGCGTTATCTGCGAAGCTTAGCGGACTCAACGGGGGCAAACGCTAAGTGACGAGGGGGACGAGGGGGACGAGGGGCGCGGGCAGCCGGGGGGTCGCGCGACGGGCGCTGCCGGTGGGTGGTTCTTATAGCGCCGATAATTCCGACTGTTTCATTCAGCTTGCGAATGACAATCGGGAAAATGACTATCATCCCCCGCGGAATATATTTGCAGCCACTGTGTCGCGGGTGAATATTTAATATTGAGGGTCGACGGGGTTGAAGAAAAGAAAATGCACGACGGCCCGAAATTTATTTTTAATTATTAAAATAATTAAAATTTAACCGACTCTTTGGAAATGTGCATTCGACAGAGAGGGGCGGC
>NW_014334476.1:103690-103902 GCF_000341935.2 Cephus cinctus | reverse complement strand
GGGGGGGGGGGGGCGCGGCGGTCGTCGAAGCGATAATGGAACTTAAGGGATGTTAAGCCGCAATTTCCGATAGCTCGCGATCGAAGATAGTGCTGGAAGCGTCATAAGGGTGACTGTTACGAGCTTCCAACACGCCATCGGGCAGCAACCCTTAGAGTGTTCCTCGAACGTGGCGGCACGCCAGGCGCCCTCCACCGAACCCACCCCCCCCC
>NW_014334476.1:96615-103576 GCF_000341935.2 Cephus cinctus | reverse complement strand
CTTGTGTTATCCCGCTGCGAGGGAGGGTGGTAATTGTTTTTCTACCCCTGTCGACCAATTATCGACTCGGGTGGGCATCGAAGCCAGATGTAATTTATTATTTTACACCGGCGCCTATGCATCCCCTACGTGTATACCTGTCCTCGCCCTCTTCACCCCCCCTCGTTCACCCTGTAATTTCATTGTCCCTCTGTTTCTACGCCTATGACCAACGAGACGGCCTTTGTATTGCATCCCGAAGGTAAATTTTCTTGACCCGTTGGGATCAATTTGGGCTTTAAGTCCGATAAGTCTTATCGCGATTAAGGGATGACCCGAGCTTATCGGTCCTGCTTGAAAAATTGCACGTAAGGTTCGCGGGTTGTGCCTTGTACCGGCGATACGTTGTCGAGCGGGACGAAAAATCGGGCTGACGTTAAATTTGGGGTTAACGTTCGGTCGAGGGGGTGGTTTTTTGATATTTGATATTTGGTCGGCGATGAAATTTATTGCGAGCCAATATAGAAGCGATACGACAAGGGCGTGCGGCCCTGAAAGCTAATCCTTTGGCGGGGGCCGGGGGGGTGGCGAAGGGGGTGGGATTTCCATGAAGAATTTGCATTCATTTCGCAGTGGCTTATGGCAGCTGCTCCACGAGGCCTTAGGGGTCGTTCTATGGAAATTCTAATGAATCGACTTTTCCATTCCTGAAACTCCCTGAACTTTTATTGCCAAGACAACTCAACCCTTGGTACCGATTACATTATGCGGAACGTGGTGTACTCGCCAAGGCTCACATACTCGTCCCTTGTACAAGCACGAATGGAGTGTACATGATATTTTTGGGCTTAAAAAGGGGGCTCGTCAGCTTTTCGATAATTGGATGTCAAGAGTAGGATCAAATGGAAGGCAGGCTTCCCTTAATAATCCGGGTTTAACTACCCCTGTGTCCCTTTGTCATATCCGAACGAACGCAGCGTGGAGTGGAGAGTCAGGGTCGTGTCCAGGAGCGTGTTGCTGCTTAGGGTGTAAAAAGAAGATTTTTTTTTTTTTTGTTGATTCGTTCACTTCTTTAATTCACTTTCCAGCCCCATGCCCGTTGGAGGCGTAAAAAAAAATGTTCGTCTTTCAGCGCCAGGAGTGGCTTTTGATAGGACGCGTTACGTAAGGGAAACTCTGCTTTCAGATTTCAAGGGTTACTCACAATGCCTTATACCCGTATACAGACACGGGCTACGCGCTGTATTCCTCGTGCGCCCTCTTGGAGACATATCAAGTAGCATTATCTTCCATTATAGGGCTGGCCTTATGTACGCTCTGTACTTATACATCCCAGCCGCCTGCAGAACAGCACAGGGTCTCTGTATTCTACGTAAGGTCGAACGAATTGGATAGCCAATTTCTTAAACTGGATTCTGGATCAATTTCACCGACAGCATATAACGTGGTAACAGTAGAACGGTATCGTGACGACATATTATCCAGTTTTCAGTCTGTCGAAATTACGAAGAAATAATTGAAGGACGATTTGCCATGAAAAATTAAAATTTACGTAACGTTGGACGAGGCTGGGCGAAGGATTGGGAAAAAAATATATTTGAGGGGGTCGTTTCTCGATTTACGAAAAATTCGAATTTTAGGTTTAAAAATATTAGTAAAATTGAAAATGGCCAATTTTCGTATTTTTCGACTTACATTCAATATACGTCCCGCGCCACCACTGGTGAAACGATACCGGAAGGACTTTGGTTTTGGAACTCCCTTAAATTACCACCTTAAGGGTAGCAAACAGCCCTTACTACTCTCCTCCATTTACCCAGTCACGCGGTTACGCAAGGCAGGTACGAGCGATCTACTTTCGCAAGCAATGTACACTCTCTAATCCTCCCTTTGCTCCTGGACGCACGCACTGCTTGGAAATTCTTGTGCTTACCCGTACAGGTAAAGGGCGCTCGCGAAATAATCGGGTTAGCCGGTATTCCGCGACTTGGACGAATAGCTGAGAGAATTTTCGGACTGGCCGACGTAGAAGCCCGCTGGACGCGGATAAACGTTAAATAGTTTAATTTCCACGAACAGACGGAATTTAATCATGGGAGGACTATAGGTAATTAGACCTCGCAGTTCCGCGTGTCAAATTGCTAATTGTCGTTGCGCAATCGATCTCGCAACACGATATAGAGGCGACGCCGACAAATTTGTAATCGAACGGTAGGGACTCGTGTAATTCGACGGAATCGTAACCTGGGGGTTTGAGTTATCCTATGGCAATTTGTACTTACAACCCCTTGTCTCTGATCCCCCCCCCCTCACTCCTCCTATTCTACTAATTAACCCAAAATTACCTGCATTGCAGACGATACAGGTTGTTTCCCAGATACTGTATGACTGTATGTTTATATACGTGTATCCGTCTGTATGCCATTCACACGGTGCATAATAATCCCGATAGCTGATAGTAAAATCCTGATGGTAAAACAGCTGACTGTTATCAGAAGCGAATTCGGTCTGATTCTACTGGTCCGAGCATGGATCAAAAAAAATTTATTTTCATATAGAAAATTAATGATAAAATTTTTTCGTAACATTCTCTCTCGTTTTCTCCTATGGAATATTTTTCGATTATTATACACCTTCTCGTGTAATCGATCACCACGTGTTTTCACGTACGAGCATATGCATATATGATTTGCCATCGTTCAATGTCTCCTCGAAGGACCCGATGCGTCACGTGTGTTTGCGTTAGCACGACTTGACATCGGGTAATCGTGTCCCAGATGGATACGACCCAATTTCCTTTCTCTTCCCTCGTACGCGTGTCAGCTGGTAGTTGGATTTTTTTTTTCCCCACTTGTCAACACGGCTCCAGGCCGATTGTACATTTAGCCGGTACGTCCTTATCGCGAATTAAGGGTGGTTAATTTTTGCGCCCTTAGCAGTTGGCAGCCGGGCAGTTGTCTGCCGAGCTTTCGAGCTTTTCAGGGGTTGAGCTTTTTGGGATTGGGGGACGAACCCATGTCTATACTATAGATACGTCTATACGGGGTTGTCGTACTTTACGTGTACCGGTAAACGGTTTCATCCCTTACGTAAGGGCGGAAGGGCCGGATCGAGTCGAGTGGCTCAAATACGAAATATCCCCCTCGCAGTTCATAGGGTGTCAATATGGTTTGCAAGCACTCCATTTACCAATGAAATTCGTCCCCCGTTATTTCGTGGCTACGGTACGCGGAGGGGGGAGGGGGGTGCCCCCCCTTGTTTTCCATCCCCATTGGTTGCGGTTAGCCGCGATTCCCTTCCGATTCATCCCCCATCGTTGCTACCCTAGATTCTCGAATTCCAAATTCCCAGCTACAGGGTATGTAGGCTTAGGGTGTAGGTTCGTCGGTATGCTGTACTAAAATCTGGGGGTGGAATTGGTCACGTGTTTCTCGGAACCCTTCGAGTCTCACATATGCTGGCGTAAATGCAACTAAGGGTGGCGGGAGCACGTGTGTGCGAAGGAAATTGAATTTTTATTTTAACATGTTTGTTATCGGGGTGGAGAAGAATATGGGTTTTTTTTTTTCTTTTCTTTTCTGTTTACCATATATATCCACCGACTACCCCCTTCTGCACCCCTTTGCGTCTGCCGAGGTAACCGGAGGCTGTATGCTAATCAATGTAGGAATTGACGAAAATTTTATTTGCATCTGTATTGCCGTGAGATTTTTTTTTACCCTTTTTACCTTAAATGTAAAAATTTGTTTCTCGTTGAACCAGAGCGGTTATTATTATTTTTTTTCTTCCACCGGTTCTCTTTGTCGCTCTCGGTCGACTCCGTGTCGTCGGCACGAAAAACTGGTTGCGGGATATAAAAAATTGGCTGACAAATAAGGTAAAAGTGAAAAGTACTAGAGTGGCTGCTGCTGACGTCATGACGGTAAATCGCGCGAGAGCTGTAGGAGATTCTCTTGACTGTTGGAAAATTAAAAAATTCGTTTATGTAAATTTACATTGTTCCCGTGGGATTTTGCGATAGTCGCTTCGTCGAGGACCTGCCTGTATAATAATACTGTGTAGGGTGGGCGAGGGAGGGGTGGTTCTCAGAATTTATTCACTCGCTCGTTTCAATTGATAATGATTATCGCTCCTCGAGTATCGTTATATTCTGTAATTTTTTTTTTTTTTTTTTTCAAAATACATCAAATTATTTTTTATTTTTACTTCGTGAACATTTCGCCACCCACAGAGTAAAAGCAGATTTGCTCCGTTCGACAGATACTACGCAGGGACAAGGGTTGACTAAACAGTCGAGGGTTGAACAAAAAAGCGAATACAGGTAAAACAGGTAGTCGAGACGAATACGATGAGTACGGATTGCGAATAGATCAATATGAAGGAAAAAAAGAATCGTATCTTCTCATTTCGACGTGTCAAGCTGCGCATCCCTTCTATTCGTCCTTAAGGCAGACTCGCAAGTCCGCTACAATCGTGCTTGGGGAAAATTATTATTTTTTATTTAAAACGAAGATTGTATTCTTTTTTTTTTTTTTTTACTTTTTCTTCCCGGCTTTATCTATCGAACGTCGGTGCCATCGGCAACGTGAAACTTTCACGGATGATTATGCAGAGTGCAGAATCCGAGCCCCGGGATCCGGTCCAGCATCCCTGGAATAATGCATCTCGTCGCGAAAGCCCTAACGGTGAATTGTTTTCGCCCCGCAGCAGCTCCGACGTAATGCGCGATTCTTGGCAAGCATTGTTGATGAGGATGAACGATGGAAACGGGTAGCTGCCGCGGTCCACCAGCATCCCGGTGTGGCGGTCCAGCATCCAACTGGAGCACGGAGTCGCGTGGTTGATGAATCGGCTGCTGCTGCGCGAATTACTCTCTGTATCTTTTTCTCTCTTTTGCTCTGATAAGGAGAGCGAGAGAGAGAGGGGGGGGGGAGGGAGAAAGAGAGACCAGTCGTACCATCCCCCATCACAGTGGGGTACATCAGTACCCTCAGCCTCTTTTCAATCTTCTAGCCACGAAAATGATTCCCCGTCCTGGCGGCTCTGAGTATTCTCATCCCTTATCTCATTCTTGGTGCCGAACCTACCACCCCCTTTTATATATTATAATTATTCTCTGCCCCCCCATTATGGTACATCTCGGAAAATGGCCGTCGCGACCCTCCCGCTTGGATTTCTAATTGCTTTCCCCTTGAATATTTCGATTGTTTTTTTTTTCATTCCCCCTTATCGCCACCCCCCGTTTATCCCGCGATACGATTCGTTTGTCTGTATTAGTAGAATAGCCTTTTTTTTATTCGTTTTTATTTATTTTCATAATTTTTGCCAGATACGATGAAAGGGGCTACGTGGTTACGTTGGACCAGAATTTTTCGATCGAAAGCTTCAAGCTCTTTTTTTTTTTAGGTACGCCTGTATAGGAATTATGGGGTTCACTTTAGTATTGGAAAAAAAAGTTTCTACTCAAGAATTATTTTTCGCTGTATATCCCCGTGACCCGGCTGTGAATTACTTTTTTTTTTTTTTTTTTTTTTTTAAGTTTTTCATTCTAACCGACATGAATAATGTCAAATGAATTTGGTACCTGTGCCGTCGCTTTAATTAACCCACCGTCCGAAATGAGCTTGCACGCACGAGCTTATAAATAATCATAGGACATGCTCAGCGCCTGTGCTCCATTAATTTTCAAATAGCTTCGAACCGCAAGCGAAATTAGCAAGACGCTACAGTATCGAAAAAAATATCCTTAAAACGTTATATTGGCTCTTGCAGAGAGGGAAAGTGACCGATGGTCATACATACTGTACATATATATCGATTCCGTAAAAATAACGAACCCCTAAAAAAAAATCAATTCTCGACTCGATCCCTGGTTCGATATTAAATTTTCGAATGGAACTGATATCGCCTTCGTCGACAAGTTGTCAAAGGAAACTTGCGGAAAGGCGAAAAGTCGTGCTTGTAAAGCCGCATCCGCAATACCTTTACGTACCCTTACGTAAGGCCATCCCCTTTCACGCGGACTCGAGGTCGTTCCGTGTCTCGCTTCCATGGGAATAGGCATTACCATCCCCCATCTCCCTCCCTTCCAACCCCCCCGAGCATAGGGCAGGAGCCACTTCAGACGTTCTTATACTGCTTAATTCCGAATGACTGTTCGCCACCCTCAATTCTTTTTTTTTCATCCAACCCCTTGCGGTATCTTTTATTACGAGAGACATTGAAATGCAGATTGGGGTAGTTTTTTCCCTCTCGCGATACCGAAACGTGTACGGTGACTCTTTGGGCGAGGGAGTACTTTCTTGAAACGAGGGTTGTATATTATTATTCTTGAAAAATAATAATAACAGCAATGACAGCAGCATCAATGTTCACGATGAACTTTATTGCAGGGGGTAGTTTATTCTTATTTTATGTAGCATCCACTCGGGACGGACCTGAGTACCGTTTTCTCGTACGCTTATAGCTGACCGCAGGCGTCGCGACGTTCGGCGTCGGTACGTTGCCTGATAAGGCGTCGTCGTAGCTTTCACTTGCTCGTAACACTTTTAACGTCCCGATCTCGGAACAATGTCCAGCAACGTCCTAAGGGATGTTTTGTCATTCGCCAAGCTTTAATGATTTCGCGAATTGTAATGGCACTTGGCTGAAATGGCCAATCGAAAACAAGGGTTGCTTTTTTTTTTGTTGACGCTTAACGCACTTTTTTTTTTTTTTTTTTCTTGACCAGCTTTTCGTATTCATCGGAAAAACATTTTTTCTTTTTTTTTTTTATAACTTTCCCGCATACCGGAAGGTACAAGGGTTCAAGCACGTGAACTTTGACTTGACTGATAACGAAATGCCGTATCAGGCATCAACCCCCCGTAACCACGTAGTCTGAAGTTTTTACGAACACACGCGTGCACGCCCAAGGGTTACTACAGTACCGGGAACAAGTAAGTCAGTCATCTGATTAAGCTTCACACCCCCCCCCCCCCCC
>NW_014334476.1:95322-96522 GCF_000341935.2 Cephus cinctus | reverse complement strand
TTGATCCCGGCAAATGACACGTGGCACGTGATCGTTCCACGTTTTGTGTTTCTTCCACCTGTGTAGATTAGGGGTTGTCACCGTCATCCCCCCGCTCCCTCCCTTTAACTCGATTCGAACCAGCGGGTCTGCCAAAACCACCCTTAACAGCCACGACTTCGTAGCACCACGTAAGCTCGACTTGTCGCGAACGCCCCAACTTCGGGCCATGAATCTTTAACAGGTTACGAAAAAACTGACTCATCGTTCACGAGTCATTTGACGGCGACGTCCTCCTCCGCCTCATCCTTTTCCTCTCGTTCGCGGCCTTCGTCCCCGTTTGCCGCTCCTCGTTTCATCCCTTATTTATTTTTCTTTTCTTTTCTTTCATTCCCACCCTACCACGTCACCGGGCTGTCACCAGCTGAACTCCGACCCGAACCCCCGTCGCTGGTACATACCTACCGCGCGAAATTAAAGCTTTCGTTACGGCTGGACTCGATGAATTATTAACTGCCCGTGGTAAATGCGGCGTCCGTTCGGGACAGATCAAACGGAAAGCCACGTTTGCCGTTCCACGTGAATATACACACGTATTGAAGTGTTTGCATAGGCGTACGTACATTCGGACTGGGATTCGTGGTAATTTCAGTGGGTCGCGCCACGTGACTGTGTCGCCTTTTACCGTGTTTGTCGCGCAGCAATAAAATTACGAATTCCCTTTGCAAAATATTAATCGTGAGGTCAATGGCGACTGACACTGATTTGTTTGACCCCCGTAGGAATAATAAATTTACGTCGAATCAAGGAATTTTCTATGATTCGATCGGTACGATTTCCGAGCACGTAACATGTTTTTTGTTTACCAATGACACGTGTTCTTGGCTCGTTCTCAGTGTATCCCACGGTCTGGTGCCACCTAGAAAAGCACACGGCTGTGCTGCACGTGGGGGGTTGATTTCGATGGCGCGTCACGGCTGTTAATAAATAAAGGAAAAATAAATTACTGCATATTCATGAGGGTGCGCCTTGAAGAACGGCACGTCAGTTATTTATTATTCAAAGCAACAAATGGTTAAGGGAAACCTTACGGCCTTGCCGGCAACAACCAACAATCCCCTTCGCGGATGATTTTGCCGTAGCCGAGGGAAGGGGGATGGTTTATTAATTTGATGAATAGCAACAAGGAAGGGAAGTTTCCTTGGAAGCGTCAGGACCTCC
>NW_014334476.1:83826-94841 GCF_000341935.2 Cephus cinctus | reverse complement strand
CCCCCTCCGCACCCCTCATCTACCCTATCTTTACGACTGGCATCCCCCAAGACAAACCTTCCGGTTCTATGCTGGTTTCGGGTGAGCATGGTGAGTGGGGTGGCTGAACCACCCCCTTGGTCCATATACACCCATAGCACATACAGCCAAGCCCCAAGTCTCCTTTCGCCCCACGTAAGGAAGCATCTCTCGCGTATTGTCTGACGAATACAAATCGTTACCTGACATCCGGCGACGCTCGGCGTCTCGCAGCCGACGCCTTCCCAGGCCACGTGACAGAGGATCGGTATACGGTTTGACGTAAATGATGGCTATACCCCGTTTTAATGAAATTCATCCGATCCTGTTCCCAAGTCCCCCTAGACTTTCTGCGATACGAAATGTCATCTATACCTTATCACCACGTGCTAGACGCACCATAGTATCAGCTTTCGTTATCAGTCGCGTTATCGACGTCGTGACCAATTTTTATCGTAGATTCGCATGAATTTTAACGTAAATTCTGTACGAGCCGATATCCACCTCCTGCACCGAGGCACTTTCGCGTGTCTCTAGACAAGAGGACCGAGATAAGACGCCAGGAGCGTGAAAGTCTTATGGAAGGGCCGGCGGAAGGGGGGTGGGGAGGGGGGAGACAAATTTTCGTCACGTAAAATTTTTATATCTCAACCCTTAGAAGTTTCCCCCTTCAAGGAATTCCTCTTGTTATTTGTCACTCGAATTGCCCGGGTCGCTGAGTGCCATTTGCAATTTGCATTCACGTCGTTTCATTCAACCGTTACCCAAGTAAGCGGACAAGATACATCTCTCTGTCAGTCGTATCTGCGCGGTCCATTCGCCTCCTCGTCGAGTTTGAATCTGGGGGTTTTTTTTTTTTTTTTTTTTTTCCCCAAGCCGACTAGAACCTACCAACATCACGAAAAAAAAAAAAGAAACAAGGACCCCTCGCCACCCGCTTTCCTCACGTCCCTGGTGCTTTTCTAATCTTTCGGAGAAAAGGGTACGAATTGACCATTGCCTCCGTGACGAGGGTCGCGTCTACATTGTTTGATCGATTGCCGACTTATATACTCGGCCTGCTGCTGCTTCTCCGTCAGAACGTCATATACACGCTCCTATATCCACCTTACGAGCCTATCCCGAAAGGCTGGACTTCTTTGGCGTTGATGAAGTGTAAGTACGAATTTTTCGAAAATCATTGTAAAACCAAAGGCTACAGAGCAATGTTTCAATTGGCCCACGTAATGATTTTTGCACGTGCAAAAATTACGATCGGCTGATAATTATCGTCTCGATGATAATTTTCGTGAAATTTCTGTATAGGCTTATTAGCAATTATGCCCTGGGCCTAAATGTCACTCCGAGTTAATTGCCTTTGGAGATGCGGCTTAACGTTGCCGGCGCTCGTGTATACCTACGTACGTATATATTATTGGGTATTTATGTATATAATGCTATTGACAGCACGGGATGCTGTAACGATCTGTGACTAATTGGCCTTAAGCTACGCTCATTACGATTGGCCGTTGGCAATTTGGCAGCGATATATATCGATATATCGACGGGTGGGTAGCGGGTATTTTTTTACGGTCATCTGTACAATTATCTTTAAAGTATCTTCATCGGGCAGTATACACGTGGTGATAAATGGTGGGACACGCCTGAGTGAGTTTCTACGTGGTGACTAGATTACCAGATTACGTGTAAACTTGGCCCCTTGGGCTAAAAGGAGGCATCCTATCTCGGTCGCTTTTATTAAGAGGGATTAGCGGCTATGGGGTGGTGGCTACTTGGGTAGGTGGAAAGGGGGGAGCGGAGGGGTGTTTAGGTACAAGGGCCGTCCATGGGGTTACGACTAAGTGAAAGGTGCTACGAAATGACGTGATGGATTACGTCATTATCTTACTATCTTGAGCTGTCTCTCACTCTCTCTCTCTCTCTCTCTCTCTCTCTCTCTCTCTCTCTCTCCCTCTCTCATTCTCTTTCCGCGAAATATTTTTGGTACCGTAGATAAAGCTCTTAAACTTTGCCAATTTTCCGTCATTACGCTCCTTGGTAGTTAAGCTCGCGAGCTTACGAAAGATTTTCTTCGATTGAGGTATCCTGCTTTTTTAACACCGTGTATATCTTTGTTATTAATTATATCGTGCGCGAAGTATTGATTCGAGTTATAAATAAAATGGCTTTAATTTGCTTTAAGCACTGCTCTAAGATCGGATGCTGAATGAAAATTTAAAAAATTTTAATTTTTATCCATTTCAAATAGAATCTCCCTCTGTGGCACAGCTGTGACTCATCTCCCGAGCTCCCATTATCCTTTTTCTGTAATTGACAATCTCTCGGTACAGAGTCACTTGATCCACGATTGTAGCTTCTGAATTTTCTTAGTTGGATTTCAGTCGATTTAGACTTTTGAAAAACGTGTCGGTAATTTCACTGCGTTACCTGACGAAGGTCCATGCTGATTCGTATTCTGGCTAAAGAATAGCACTCGTGTGGCTTTGAATTTGTATACCCGTATATACACTATACGGAATCATTCTTGTATCCAAGGGCTGTTTTTACGTATCGCAGGACAAGCAAAGACGTCGTGATAAATTTGTCCGGGAACCACAGACGTGTATCTGGCTGCTGGAGACGAAGCGAACACGTGGACGAAGAAGGAGACGAAGTAAAGGAGAATAAAAAAGATTTCCTATATCGAAATGGGTCGTACGGGATATGAAGGGAGAGAGAGAAAATTTGAATAAGAGACGTTCCAATGGAAAGTGCTGTCGCTGCTAACCTCTGAAATATTTATGAGCTCGGATATACCCGTTGAAAAAGAAAAAAAAAAAAACAAGAAAAAAATAAATTTTGGAATTACACAAAAAAAAAAATAATAAAAGTTTCCTCGACAGGGATTGATACAAAATTCGCATCAATTATTTTACCGTAGCTCGATGCTACGCAAAGACAAGGAAAGTCGTTGAAGATTGCGTGTAAAAATTTGGTGTCGGATGCAATGAAATTTTTGGAAAAAAAAAAATTGCACTGTATATAAAAATAATGAAATTTCTCGAAAACTCTTCTCCGCGCGATAACTCATCAGTCAGGTCTCTCACGATCTTGCTTTCCCAGTTTCCCTCGCTCCGTGTACCAGCGTCCCTCATAAAATCAGTATGCAATTGGCGCAATGCATTTCGGCGTCCATATTTAAAAGCGATCGCCTCCCGCAACGGCAATACGTGGGAAATCTCGGCATTAGAATTCCGTGCGATGCGGGAGATTCGAGTCTGTTGGCTATCGCGTTAGTATCGGCCAACTTTATACTGTCTGCCAGTACGTAGTGTTCGGCAGTAACAATAACACCAACGATACTACTTCGAGTATCTACAGCACCGGCGAACCTGTAGGCTCCGTTAGAACTTTTCGCAAATCGACCGTACAGTCATAGGGGTGGTACCCCTATCAACCGGGTTTCTTAGCGAATGCATAAGGACAGGCGCAGCCGTGGAGGCTGAGTAACACGTGCTGGATTGAAGTTGGATGCTGCCACGTCTCATTCCCCTAGGTCTTCTTGGCCTTGGTAGGGAGGCCTGTGGGTGACGTGGGTGGGTGGGTGCCTTGGGTAAATTACGTGGGGCGGGAGGGGGGTCGGGCTCAGCCAAAAAATGAAAGAGGAAGCATTGGAATGAGAATGGGAATGAAAGGGAGGCGAAAGAGAGAAGAGGCGTATGGATGAGGTTAGGAATAGAAAGAGAGAGGGAACGTTGGAATTGCGAAGTGCGAAGAGGAACGAGTGGCAATGGGAAGGAACGTACTCAGGTTAGGATGGGTAACGCCGTAGGTCGACCTCAACGACCTGGTTGGGTTTCTGACACGAACAAAGCTCGCAATTTCGTCTTTCTTACCAGCAATTCTATCCTGAGATGTTTTTTTTTTTTTTTTTTTTTTTTTTTTTTTTTTTTTTTTTTGAAAATAACTTGGGTTGTCTTATCACCTTGATATCAACTGTCAGGCTGTACAGGCACGTCTTCGTTGCACGCTAGTAGCGACTCTTGTATTTATGTGTATTAGAGGGATACGTAGTTCGGTCGGTATAGACTTTTATACGGTTCCACAATGGTGCATAGAGTATAGATAAGGATATAGTACGTTCGAGTATACATTGTAACTCTTGATATCTATAGTCGACTCCTCGTTCCGTATACACGTCGAACTCTTAGAAATAGCGAATCGACGTATCGGAATTTATTCTTGGCAGACGTTACGTCACTTGTAGCCCATTGCTCCTTGAATTTTTCGAACGTTTCTTCGAGTTTATGCAATTTTGAAATTCCCGCGTAATACACCAATGCATCTCGAGATCGCTCGTACGATTCGGATTTTGGAATAACGAGTTTCGCGTGCTTTTCAAAAGAGTGGAGTATCGCATTTTGAAAATTACAATTTATCTACCAAGCAAACCAATTTATATTTGATTTTTACAAAATCAACAAGATAACATTTTTCGCGGATTAAAAAATTTTTTTTTCAACTATTTTTTTTTCCCCTCTATGGATTTTTGCCGCATTCTCACACCTGTCAATGTGTCAATCGATATCACGTCAATCCCGTTTGACCAGGATCAAAGGAATTTGCAGCAATGTCCAACGTGCGTTGCTGCAACGTACACGCGTATTCCGGAGTCGCTCGCGTATGCACGTGCAAAGAGGACTGCAAATAAAGTCAGATTCGAAGCTCCAGTGGTTTTCGCTAGGCCGTGAATCGTGAGGTAGGCATTAGGCAGAAATGCGTCGGGACGCCCGTGGGTCGGTGAAAGGGGCTCTCGGGGTAATACGACTATAAATCATTGACTGACTTAGAGTCTGGGTAGAGAAAGGAAAGACGAAAATGGAGTATCAGCCCTATTGTGGCCCAACTACACGAGGCGAAATTATAAACTTTTAATCGCTAATTATAGTCGGGTGCACGAAAGGCGTCGCCTTGGCGAGAGATACTTTAGCTCGATGAGCGTCGCGACGCTCTACTGCGCTACCGTGAAAACTTTACCGTAGCACGTACTCGCTGTGTATCTTTGCTAAAAGCGACCCGAGCTTCGTGACATTACCCCGAGCGACTCTATTTCAGGATTCCACCGTCTTACTTCACATAATAATTTAATACCGAACTGTCGTCGTCTATCGATTCCCAAATATTTATAGAATCTCCATCGATTCGATCTGGTCGTAACTGATAAAAATAATTTTTTTCCACGCCTTTCATGGCGATTCAAATTTTATACTTTTACTTGAAATTTTTCAAATTTCCCAACCTCCCCAAATTTATGCCACTTCGGATAAGCATGCGACTTACGCATAATGATATAACACCCTTATCAGTATCCCATATCAAACTATAACACTCCACCCCCTTGGTACAGCCCCTACATGCTGACAAGGGTATCTAGTTGTCCAATACCTCGGTATACGATGTCCGACCAAGGGTTGATACAGGTTTATTGTGAGAGCCGTAGTATTTCCTCCCTAAGGATCTACGTCATAAGTATTTTCATCCCTTGTACTCAGTTCAATCCTCTCAAATCATCCCCCAATTTCTGGACCTGCGACTAAAATCCTTTTGGGATCGATAGTTATTTTTCGTTTTGACCGATAAGAGTCTCTGTCTTTACATTGAATTTTTCTTCCTATCCCAACCCTCGTATATTTATCTCATCTTTCTACCGTTATCATCTTGCACCGGAGATAGCCCATATGAATATCGTACCGGATGCTGTATAGCAGTTGCCGGACCATTAAGTACTCTCCGTTCCTCCTACTGTTTATTCAGTATTTGATTATACCCCGCATCCCCAGTCTCTGCCTGTACAGTCAGGTACGTCAGACTGGTCCAGATACCTTCATCCCGTACCCTACCCTATCTCCCGCTGCGAGATACGTGCACGCGTAAACGGTCGCCTACACGCGTACCTGCCAATCTTCCGAACTACTCCCCTAAACTACCCCTATAGCTCTACACCCCAATGTTCGATTACACGTATCTGATCCATCGGATCAGATTGAATTCACACTTGGACTCTTTGGCAAATCGACCAAACCACCCTGTCGATTCGCTTACGTATTTTCAAAACGATTGTCCCGGACTCAGCCTGAATATTTTTTTTGACCTTTCTCGTAGCCCGCAAACCCGGGTTGGGTGGTGGGAATAAAATTATTTCAGCAGCCCAGCAAAGACCGTCACGATATTTGGTAGGGATAATGCATTGGGCAATTTTTAAGGGATGCTCGTTACACCGAAAATAAGGGTTCGCGTGGCAAATAAATTTGCGATAAAAAGTAGCGAGGCTCCTCGTGGGGGGGTTGTGCTCTCTTTTACTGCATTGACAAACAAGGGTGGTTACGGAGGACCGGCAGGGGATTTGGCCAGGACGCCGATGTGATTATGCGCGAGGAGTTGCTTTCGGCGGGACGTAAAGTTCATCCCTTAGGGAAGTTTCGTCGAGAGGCTGTAAGGAAGCTGGGTTTTCGAAGGGTTCGCAAAGGGGTATTCCGGTGGGGGGGGGGCGTAAGATTCGTGACCAGAGGCTGAAAGGGGACTGGAGGCAGGACCAGAGAGGATTGTGTATCGGAGTTTTCCGCTATTCTGGACCCAGGGCACTTCTTACCGTGGGGCGCGTCGCTACGGTCTTTTTGTAGGCACCGGGGGTTGGCGGACCCACCGCTCTCTCTCCCCCCGACGACGTTGAACCAGAAAAGCGTAGCCTCTCGACTACGGCCATTAACCGTATTGTTTCCCCTCGAAGCTATCTCGCCCTTTACGATAAAACTTTATATCCCCAACAGATAAGATTAGCATTTATTTAACTCGCGTCGTATTGGAGGAATCCCCTCTGTGTACGTACTCTGCATGGCTTGTTTCCTACCTTGAAACGAAGCGACCGATATCCGACGTCGCCTAACGACGCAACGCGTCGGGGCGCACCCTTGTGTCCAAATGGCTCGACGGCAGCGCCGCTCGGCGGCGATTAATGGAAGGAACGAACTTTTGGGCGAAAATACCCTTTATCGGAGGTTCGGATTGAGCTTTGATTTTTTTTTTTTCTTTTTTTCTTTATACCCAAAAATCATTTTCAACGAGCGACAAGTAGAATTGAGAGGGATGAATTTTAGATGTGCACGGACTGGGGGATGAAATCCGAAGTTACGAGGGTATCCTACATTTTTAATTTAGGGGTGGGAACGTGTTGCTTCACTCGATTGTGGTTAAGGGTAGCCGAGGTGCTGCGGGGGTAGGTAAAGTGGAGACGTAAAATTGATTGGGGGTGGTTTTGATAACATGGCTAATCTTACGGCGGGGTTAAACGCGGACTTGTCGTCGGTGGTTGATTTATCGTTTTAACTGTCAACCAGTTGTCAACGAGTAGGTCGACGACTGTGTGACGGTTGACAGGCAGAGCTCGAAAATCGAATGTGTAAAATAGAGAAACCCCCAAGGGTGGTACAAGGAGGGACGACCGAGGGAAGATGGGGATGATTTTCTGTCTACGAGGTAGCGTTGAAGTTTTCATCCGAATTTTCAAATAATTTTCCCGGCTTGCGGTTCGCGACGTGAACTCGCGTAGCCGGAGGCCACCCCTATTCTTGCTGCTCTGGTCCCTTTTGCTATAAATTCACCCTCGCTCCGTACCCTACAGGCAGGAGGTGAAGTTGAGAAAAAAAAAAAAAAAGTAAGGAAATCGCGGTAAAAGTTTTTTATTTTTCTTTCCGAAATTTTAAATTGAAAAACGTTTAATGGCCCCTCTTCTTTCCATATGCTAAAATTTCGTAAATTTTTCCTGAAAACAAAAAATTTTCAACGGTAGTACATCATCCCCCTTTGGTATCATCGCGACACGCTCACTTCCGGTAGCCGAATATAATCGAAAGGGACGAAAAATCACAGTGGGTTCGATTTTCGAACCAGTCGACTTCCGGTTCTCTACCTGTACTCCAAAGACACCGAACCGCTTCCGGACCATACATAACCCCGAATGCCTTTACAGCTCTCGATTCGAGTTTTCGCAACCATGCGAATCGCCCCAAAGGTAAAAAAGGACCAAGCCCGGATTCCTTTTCCAGGGTCTATCGGGGTGAAAGGACCCGGGCCCGGGTTGTTTCAGGGAGTCTCTGCGATAAGGGATTCTCCATCGCAGTACCGGAAGGCAGGTCTACCAGCGTCTGAAGGACTCTTGGTTATGCCAGGCACGCACTGCTCTCTCTCTCTCTCTCTCTCTCTCTATATATATAAGGGAAGCGTCAGTCACTGCTAACCCATCCTGGATTCGGAAGGGCTGAGGAGCTACGTGAAAGTCAGCCTTCACGTTATTCCAGCACTATTGCTAGGAGGGTACACCCCTCCCCAGCCCTCCACCTTCTTATACCCCGTGACTCGGAGAAAAGTGCCATTTCCCCCATGGTACTTATATATTGGCCACTTTGTATCTGTCCCCTTGTCAAGGCTACCTCTTCTTCCTCTTCGTCTTCTTTCTCCTCTACTTCGTCTTTGTCCTCCACTTGAATTCCCACAAGATCGTGCCTACGTCACCGAACCATCTCGCCCCCTTACACAGCCTTTCTTATGTCTTTGAAACGTGCCGCCATTCCGCACCGGAATTCAACCTAATACCCAGTGACGTCACTCAGACTACCCTCTTCTCAAAACCAATCGCACGCTCCTGGATACACTCGTCCTATATTCTTCTGATTCGATGCTCGCCCCCCCCCCCTACTGCTGCACCCCTTCCCATCTTCACCACCCTACGTCCCTGGAGTCTCCCGTATCACTCGCAGATACTTCACTGAGATTGGATATTAATAATTGACCCAGTGGATTGCTTTGGCTTTCGACATCAAATTAATATTTAGATTGAATATCTTGCACGTGGGTGTACGGCTCGTGGAAAGCTTTGGCGTTTTCGGTACGTGTGTCCTACTTTATGTATACATGCGTATATATGTATATATTTATTCCCACTGTCCATCCTTTTATTCAGAGACGTTTTTACGTTCCCTGAAGGTGGAATCGCTTACGCGGCTGTTTCCTGGACGTTGCGTGGATCGCGAATTTTTCCCCTGTGCGTTGGAAATTTGTTTCATGGGCAAGGAGGACGCACGGAGCCAGAACGGGAAGGAGAGAGCGAGATAGGTGGACGGCTAAGGGGCAGCCGGGAATACGAAAAGGTTTTGCCCTCACGAGTCCTCTTATATCCGAACGAAATGTATTTCAATTCACCCGAAGATACACCCTGCTGTATATCCCCCGTGCTTCTTCATATTTACCAAGGTATATCCATGCTGCAAGCTCATTCTATGTATTTATATATATATTTATTTCGACTGAGAGTTCACTCTAGGGAGAAGCTCCTTTATTCTCCAGCAGCTCTCCGTATCCCTTAAATACCCATGAGTATTCCCGTACTGAATTTTCTATTGTTATTCTACCGCTCGGCTATGATATAGAGAGGAAGAGAAATTTTTCTTTTTTTTTTTTTTTTCTTTCTTTTTTCTCAAGTCATTCATTAATAATTGTACGTGCCTCGACTTTTGAGCTATACCGTGCTATACTTTTGGCAGGGTTTGTACGATCTGAAAATATATGTTTTCTATCAAAGGGACGAGTCGCCGTAATATTCATGCGGAAATGCGCGGAGGATGTTAACTCAGGAGAATGCAGCTCTTTATCGGAGATAAAGACTCTGCCGGATGTGGTTGGGATTTTTATTTTTTTTTTCCTTTCGAAGTTCCGCCTTCGTAATCAGTGTCTGCGAGAAGCTCACGTAAGCTTTAGATTCGCCCTATTATGGCATACGGGGTGCGTCGATACCATTATTGGCACTTTTCTTTTTAAATACAGACGTTGCCCCGAGTCGGACGGGCACGTGGAATTTTAAGCTCCCTACGGGCGGAGCTACCGGCTCAAACGGCTTCGGATGATGAAAGCTCGTGCCTGGCTTCTGGTTTCTTTAAAAATCGACTATGGACTTTCTATGGGTGAGCTTTTTGTTTCGATACTTGAATGTGGTTTTTGTTCGGGTTCGGCGGATGAAAGTGGAGAAAGCGTACCTTGGGTTATTTAAGCTCGAAGAAGTGCTGACTATTTTTGATAGGGATTTTTGGCGTTTTTTTTTTTTTTTTTTTTCTTTCTTTTTTCTCTATTATGCTTACTAGGGACGTCCGTGGGACGTTAGGCCGGGCTTCGTCGCGATGGCCATTTAGACTTTAATGATACGTACTTGGCAGGGTAAATTGATCTGATGGCAATAAAGTCAATTATTGGGCTGATTTCCTGCCGCTTGGGGGGACGATACATGAGAATTATTGGACTGGGTCGATCCGATCGGACGCAACTTGGATTTTCGCTTCGACCATATCAGTTACGTCAGGGGGTCAGCATTGATTGGTGGCAGCGTTCCAAATTACCTTTTAAACCGTCCAATCACACAGACGAACTCACCCGATCACTCACCGCTCTCTGACCCCCTGACATTTGCTCTGCGTGAATCTCCGGTCCAGGATGGGAACAAAAAGCTGCTGGAGGCTTACTCGATACGTTTCACGGTTATCCCGATGAATCTCGATACGGGATGAATCAGTAGGTGGGGGGGAGAGAGAGAGAGAGAATAAAAAAATTGAACCCCAAAAATAATATCCCATTAAGATATAAAAATTAAAAAAAAAAATAATTCGTCTCTCCATTCTCAAAATTCACAATCGTAAGATCAAGGTCCATAGTAATGAATTCTAGAACACGAAGCCCAACGTGAAAGTTGAATCAGCCCCCGTGACATCCCGTGAGCCAGTTCGTTAGACTCCCGGTATTTTTACGCGACTTAAGTAAAAGGAAGAAAAAAAATAGATTTTCGGTCGGAGAAAAAATATATTAAGAAAAACCAGTAGCCCAATATATTTCAGGAGGATTATACTTATTTCGTAGTTTTAATCGTCGTACTTTTTTAATCGTACTTATTTCGTAGGTCCTACCCCCCCCCCCCCCCC
>NW_014334476.1:62935-83616 GCF_000341935.2 Cephus cinctus | reverse complement strand
CCCGTTCTCTTCCCGTCCCGGGTACCACGTGCCTTACACGTTTGACGTGAGCATCCCAAACGGACCCACGTGGTACATAATGATCACACGACATTACCTCCCGTTGAAGATTGTGTATCCAGGTCCCTCGTAGGAAATCTCCTTCGTCATCTTCGGCCTGGACCGGGACCATATTTTCCAATACACAATCTGGAAAAGGAATAAGGTTTTTTTTTTTCTACGCACGTGAAAGGATATATGGCGCCACTCAAGGTGTATAAGCGGCCATAATTCACGGTATTATCAGGGTGGGATGCGTAGCTACGTATGGGGATAGGGATGAAGGGAGGGACTAGGGTGGTTGTGCCCTTCGGAAGGAACAGCCTAGCTTCTCTTGGAAGACGGTGAGAATCTGCCAAGAAAGGGTTAGGGCTGGTTTCGAGAAAAGAGAAGTGAACATCCGATGGCGCCAGTGGGGTTGCTCGTGCTGTTGAATGTTGTTGATATTGATGATGGCCCTGATCTTGCTGATGATAATGGTGAGTGGGTTACTCTGGGGATGATTTCCGAAAAAAGAAATACCTTAGTCAGCCCTACCGTATCAAAGGTTCTTTGTACCCTCTTTTTCAAGCAGGTCCCATTGTGGACCATGCCTGAGCTTGCAGCCACGTGCTTTCGTATGGGGCGGTTTAAAAAAAAAATTGTAAGCTCACGCTGCAGGTATGGCGTGTGGGAATTTCTGACCCACGTGTCTTTCGTATCGACGTGACGTCACGGTGTAAGACCAGGTCGGATTTTCATGTGGACGATGGTAAAAAAAAAGGAAAAAGGCCCGAAAATCGGAAACGCACAATGTTTGGCGACGATCTTGCAAAGAAACGGCAGAAACCCATCGGGGTCGACTGGTCGTTCTGGTAATCTTGAAGCAAACTGCGAAATTCGTTTTCGTTGTGAACGAGCCTTAAGCAGGGCTTGCCTTAGCGGGAATTCTCAATGATTGATAGTGGCTTCCATGATATCGGTGGAAGATGGTAAAAAAAAAACAAAATTTGGAGTATACCTCCAAGTTTCACCTGTACGATCACCAGATGTCGCCACTTGACGAGCTTTTCTCCCCGGTTGACAAGACGGTTCTCTTCGTATTTGAAATATCCTTATCAGTTATCTCTGTTGGTCATTTGACTTTCCTTTTGATATTATTTTTTTTTCTCTTTTTCCCAGTCGCGCTTAAGTCTGACAGGGACGTCCGACGTCAGCCGGCGGCCAAGCGATATGACGCCCGTCGCAATCGCGTCTCTCGAATTCGCCGTCGGGACGCTCCTTTTAATATATTTGAAAGTTCCCGAGGCGATGAGCGATAGCGGGCATTATCAGCGTCGCATTTGTTATTTGTCCCCGGTCCAACTACCCCCCCGACCAGCCCCCCGTAGCGATTCTGAGACCCTAAGAAAAAAGAAAAAAAGAAATCACCCCCTGGCGACGACTGGCGGGAGAACACGGATTTACGAATTTCCGTGTACAAGGGGATGACGGGATAAAGAAAAAGAAATTGTTATCAGGAAAGGTGGGGAGGGGGAGGGTAGAGGGGGGGGGGGGCTGATGAAAATTATTGAGGAAAACGTTAATCGCGACATGGTGGACCAGCGCCAAGAAAAAGAAGAGCAAATAATCTTGATCTTAACGGAAAACCAAGAGAACTTCGAGGCAGCGTCGCACGCCGGCTTTAAAGGACGCGACAGTACAAAGAGCCCGAGGCGACGCCCGGCGTCGTCCTGGCAAGTATTTAATAGGCGTTGCTGAGACTCGCTCCTATTCTCATTATTATATTCGTAAAGTAAGCCGCTCTGGTTTTCATGTCCTTATAATATACGTTTGTCGACTCTGGAAGAATTTTCTTTTTCTTTATCTTTTTTTTTTTTACATTTTGTATCTCCCAGACAAAATTTTGTATGATCCTCTCTGCATTAAAAGTAAACAATTATTAACTTTGATCTCGAATTCGAATCGAATTGAAGTGTTCGATACTTGGCGAAAGCCTCGCAGTCGATTCGCGACTTCGGGGGGGGGGGTGCTGATGAAAATTATTGAGGAAAACGTTAATCGCGACATGGTGGACCAGCGCCAAGAAAAAGAAGAGCAAATAATCTTGATCTTAACGGAAAACCAAGAGAACTTCGAGGCAGCGTCGCACGCCGGCTTTAAAGGACGCGACAGTACAAAGAGCCCGAGGCGACGCCCGGCGTCGTCCTGGCAAGTATTTAATAGGCGTTGCTGAGACTCGCTCCTATTCTCATTATTATATTCGTAAAGTAAGCCGCTCTGGTTTTCATGTCCTTATAATATACGTTTGTCGACTCTGGAAGAATTTTCTTTTTCTTTATCTTTTTTTTTTTTACATTTTGTATCTCCCAGACAAAATTTTGTATGATCCTCTCTGCATTAAAAGTAAACAATTATTAACTTTGATCTCGAATTCGAATCGAATTGAAGTGTTCGATACTTGGCGAAAGCCTCGCAGTCGATTCGCGACTTCAAAGAGAATCCAGCTTCCTTCATCCCTACGACGCTGGGAATGTCGTCCCATAGAAACGAAGGTCGCTCGTGCGACTAGTTTTCACAGAAATTCTAGATAGTCTGACGTTTTCTATTTTCCTTCCTTCTATCCTTCGTTATTTTATCCTTTCTCTCGTCTCGCCTGTTTTGCACCGAGACGACTCGCAACTTTTGCGAATCGCGTGTCTGCGCGTTCCGTTCGCGTAATTACGTGGGACCCCTTTCGCGGATGAAGATTCTCGTTGGGAATTCCTTAGGGCGAATGTAGTTCGTTGCGTATGATCATTTTTTCTCCAAATCGTGACGCTTCCCCGTGAGGAATGAATGACAAAGGCTAAACGAGAATTTGCGACAATGCCAATAAACGTGAGTGAATTTCTCTGGTCCTCTGAGAATGCGTCTTAACGCTTAATAAAATCTGTCAAAATTTTATAATGAAAATTGACGTCGATGACATTTCGCTATTAAATTAGCACGCAGCTCCCTGGTTAAATGACGATAATCGTTAAATCTTGTATAAATATAACCAGAAGTCGATGATTTAGAATTTATAATTTAGAAGGCATCGAGTAGTCTGGACGCTTACGTAATCCTCTTGATGATTACGTATTAAGACAATCTGTCTATTCGGATGACGCATCGAGAGTCACTGGATGCCCGGTGATGCTATCGGCGGAACGAGTGAAGTCGGTGGATTCGAAAGCGACGGTACTAGACGGAGTCCCTCGACACATGAAAACAGCGGAAACGATCCAGTCGCCATAGGAAAAGGCATGCTGGTAAATTCCAGCGCGTTTCCACTTTCTACGACCGTAGAGAAATGGTCGCTTGACGTCGAGAGCGATAACGGAGTCTGGTACTGTGTAGTACTAGGTACCTAGGTACCTACCCAGCTACCCAGCTACCAGCTACCCAGCTACCCACTTCGTTTTACGGTTTGGTACATACCGCAGTAGTACAGGGTCCTACATGGGCAAACACGAGCTTTACCCCCTACTTCTCTTTCGGTTCCCCAGCTTCTCTTGATTCTCTCTTGCTCTTCTTCTTCTCTCTCTCTCTCTCTCTCTCTCTGTCCTCGTATCCTCGCGGTGGGCTTCCGCTGTTTATTTAAATCCTTTGCACATCCTTCGGCCAGGAGTGGCGGATTGCGTTTGAACGCCGAGCAAATCGCATTTGAAGCTCGGCAAAGCTTGGAGAATCTCCACGGTAGTTCCTGGACCAAGCGAGACCAAGTGAGACCAATCGAAAGGCTGCAGGAAGTACTGGTCGCAGCAGGTGTCCGAAATAGATATCGACCGGAAATGAGTCTATTTAATAGCTTTTCACGGGTAAAGGATATATACTGGACTTGAAATATGATCTTTATTAATTTAAGAGGGCTGGCTACACCTCCTGCCTCTTAATTATATTACTTTGAACCGTTCATCCGGAAATGGGGTACTGGCTCTTTTGTTTCATCCAGGAGCCAGGACGACGCCAAGGATAACCCGTCCTTACAGCTGGACCTGGCTACGATCCTTGACACCTGGAACGACGCCAAGCGTCGCCAGAACTTTAGGCCGTCGACCTTACGTCGACGGCAGACTTTGGAAATTATTGCTTACGGCTGCGTCAGCGGTTAGTGTGTTTGTTTCCGTTCAACGTGAAAATCATGGAGATCGTATTATCTTCTCTCTCTCTTTCTCTCTCTAGCTATTTTATTTCTAGTTTGGGTCCCTTTTTTTCTTTCTTTTCTCTTCTTTCTCTCTTTTTGCCTTTTTCCAATCGAAAACTCTCGTATCCCAAGAATCCCTGGGATTCTGCAAAACCTGCTCCGAGCCCTTCTCATATCCCAGGACGCGTTCTACCGATACGTTGCGATTGTCGTTCGATGGAATTCCGCCTTGTTTCCTCTTGGAGTAACTACACAGACTTTTCCTGCATTCTACTGAAACAATATTGGCACGACAGTTTCTCTTTCTCTTATCTCTTTCTTTTCCTTTCACCCTCCCGCGCTCCTGTCTTCTCTCTATCCTTTTATAAAGATCCCAACAATCTCACAGCCACACGTAAATACATACGGCCAAATATCACGCAGCCGAAATATCACGTTCCTTGATCGGATCGATAACGCGTTATAGATATTATCCGTAAATCCGATTAGGGAATGAATTTTTAATAGGATTTTACAAAAGTTTTTCATTTATTTGAAAATGCTCGGGCGTTTATAATCTGTCAAAAATTCAAGAAAATTCTCGCTCGAGTATCCTTAGGATATTAAAGCCTCCTTATCGAAGGGTCTCTTATCAATAACTTCCCACCGATGACAAATGACTCAGACCCAATGGACCGATTGATCGATCGATCCCGTACAGTGATTTGACAAGAATGACAAAGAAATTAATAACTATAAAAGAATTTCCCTCAATCGCAACCTTATCTAAATCACGAAGATAAATCGATCCCGAATTAAAATATTTTTTAATCACTCCCTTATCAGGTCACTCGTACCCGTGAATTGTCCGTACTAAATCCATTTGAGATCAGACGTCACGTTCGAATTTCACTTAATTAAATTGATCGGAATATAATTCCTGAATATATTTTTTTTTTATATTTACAGATTAAATTATCTGGCCGCTGGTTTAACCCCGACCTGGTATCACGCGACCAATATTGCCCTTCACGCGGCGGCCTGCATTCTCGTCACGAGGGTCAGTCTTGCCGTGGCGTCCCTGCGTCCTGGATTCGCAGCCCTTACGGGACTCCTATTCGCCACTCATCCAGTACACACCGAGGCGGTAAGTCAGTCGATATTTTAATAATGTAATTAACAAAATTTATTTTCAACTTTTATTCGATAAGCCAGATATCCCAGATATAGATATACAATACCATAGAGCTGTATACAGCTTACATAGGTTTGCGTCTAATCGAACCTTAATCCTCCTATGGAGGCCTGAATTCTCAATGGGGAACCGAGAGACGACTACTTCCGGGTTCGCTCATAGGCGTATACCGTCCGCATACTGTATGCTCGCCCGAACGAGTATATCCTGGGGTTATCTGTTATTTCAGAGAGCGTCCGGACAATACACGGGCGATTACTAAGGATTACGGTGCAACTGCCTGTCGCGAGAACCGCGACAAGAGAATTCGCGGCAGGCTGTCGCTACGCGATACGAGAGTCCACGTGGATATACGTGACGGGATATAGTCCCATAGAAATCCACCGTTATAACGACTCTTTGTGTAGGCTAATGGATATTAATTATTATCGTAGACGATAATCGAATCGATAATCAGTGAATGTATTGCCGGTGGGCATTTTTTTTTATTATTATTTTAATTTGGCTTATTTCTTGTAAACGATAGACTACCTCAGGTTCACCCGATGCCCTTGAGTAACCCTGTGGCTGTGACACGTTCGCACGTGGTGCGTCACCGTGCGTGTGTTTGTCACATATGTTGGCTGCCCGAACCGATCGCTGACGCGATGCTCCCTTGTTAGATCAACCCCCAGCATCCCCTGTTTACCGAAATGATCAGTGCTCCCGGGCGTGAGTCAAGGGGGTGCTAATTTCCTGCCGGAAGGAAAGCCCGCTAATTGGGATACGCCTGGGCAAGGGGTGGCTCTTTTGGGTGAAGTTCATACGGGAGGGGGCCGGAAGGGAGGGGGGTCGTGCTAGAAAAATTTCTTGATTCGTTGGATCCTGGGAATTTTTTTTTTACTCCAAATTTTGTTTAACGGGGTTATTTTCAGGGTCGCGCGTGCCTGTTTCTTGGAAATATATAATAATTTCTTATCTCTGATTAAGGTGCGTCGCGACGCCTCACGTGCCTCGTGTGGTTATTAAGCTGAAAAATCGGAAGTTTATTCACGTCCGCTGCCAGCGGTTCTTGGGCCGAACGTGATTTTCAAACTTTTCCTATCCGCTTCTGCGAATACGAGTGATACTAACCACGTGTACACGTTTTAGTTGGCGAAACTCGAAAATCCAGGCAAATCCTCGAGGCGCCAAGCAAAGACGACTCTGCCGTTTGCTTTTAGCTTCGCTTCTGGAACACCGGCTTGTCCCTTTTATTTCTTCCAGCATAGCGTAGCCCAGTTTTCATAGACTCGAGAGAGGGAAAAAAAATTGTTTATCGTATATCTGGTCCTAGGGGGTTGAAACGTGATGTAATTCTGTAAATATGGTTTGAGCACCCTTTGTCACGTTGGCAACACAATGGAGTATTGTCCAGAGGCGTGCAAACGTCTCGTCTATCCGTCATTTCATATTTCATCCGAAGGACCAGGGTTATTCGATGACGTCACGTGAGAAGCCTCTTCCAGAGGTTGAATTTTCAGAAACCCCATATACCTTCTCGAAAACTAGATTTTTGCCTGAGCGCGTATGATACCTCAAGTTTTTTTTTTGAAAAAAATTTCATCCCTTACGCTCGAGCGAACCCTTGTATATTATAATACGAAGAAAATGTATCGGTAAGGATCGTGTGAATTATTTATTATGATTTTGAGTCAGCGATGAAAACTTTTTTGAATTTACGTGTGTGCTTCAGGCGACTCCAGGGCCGGGGATATATAAGGGGAGGATTTTGCAAAAAATAAAAAGTAGATCGAGGGGGGTTGATACCCTGGACCAGCGGGTGATGCGTATTCGGCTTATTCGCACTTTGGCTCCTCTTGTGAGCGAGCGTGATCTCATAGGGGGGGGATTGGTAATCGTGCGATTTGTAGCGTCGGGTCATCATGAAAAAAATAAATCAATCGGAAAACGTAACGATCGCTCCGGTGCGAGTGGTGACTTTATGGTTATGGCAATGGGGTTCAGGAAGGAGGCTGAGGGGATGACAGCTAGAGCGAGGTTTACACGTACTTAAGTCCTGATGAAATCCCTGCCCGAGGTAGATCCACGGGGATCGAAAAATCGTGAGTACGCCCCTGTCGTTGCCGTGGATACGCGAACTGAAACCTGGCTGGGAATTATGATCCTGTCCTTGACGTAAAATTGAAACGGAAAATGTATACCGGTCCTCGTTTTACAGAGGACGATAAGATCGATCGCCAAGGAACTGTACTGCTGACTTATATGCGTGACCAGTTCCTTAGGGTGGTTTGGAAATTTTGTTAAATGAAAAATTCAATTTTTTTTTTGTCGACGGTCACTTAAAATTTTTCACCATAAAAGGGATCTCTGTACCTTGTAATGGTAATTTTGCATATGGGGGATACGTTTCTTGTGTAATTGCAGGGATCCTCAGGTTGCACTTTGGCAAAGTGATAGAAAGTTGTGTTGTTTAAAATGGAAATTTTTTTTTTTTGCATTTTCATGTATTTCATGTTTGCTCTTATTCCCTTTTTTCTTCTGTCACCCGTCTCCTCCTAGCTCTTCTATCTTTTTCTCCGTTCGACTCCTCGTCTTCGTCCCGAACCGGAAAAATATACGGGACTAAAACAAAATACGTGTTCCGTTCGCCGTGCATAAAGGAGGCAGTGACCTGGATCTCCGTAGTAGCGTGAAGTAGTGGATGAGGAAGGCTCTCGGAGTGCAAGAGAAAAGAAAAGGTTTCGGGCGAGGGGACGAGGGAGGAGCGGAGCGGAGAGATAAATAGAGGAGAATGGAGAAACGCGAGAGACAGAGGGAGAAAGGAGGAAAAGAAGCTTCCGATGCCTTTCTAAGCGGAAACTGTAAAGGGGTAGACCAAGTGTTACTCGAGCTACGCATTTCCGGTAAATCATTTGGAAAATTCTCGTTCTCATAGTTTCCATATGGAATACCTACTTGTCGGTGCTGCCTTTGCGGGATGCGGTCTATCATCCAGGGTGACCCACGTCCCAGGGGATATCTGATTGTACGAGAGAGTCAACGAGAGCCCGGTGACAGAGGGATGCTTTTCCGAGAGTGTGATCTTTTGGTTGCGCAGATAAATTAGAATGGCGTTAAACGGGAATCTTGATAAAGGGTAGGGTTGGTGGGTGGAGAAAAAAAATTTTACTTTATATTGCTGGTTTTATTTTTTTTTTCTTCGTAATTACTTAATTTTCTATAGAAAAGTTGGAACCCTCCTGCTGATCCAATTATTGAGACGAGTATCATCCGAAAGGATCAACTCTGGGATGCTGGATAATACCCTTTGACGTTCAGCTGGAAAAAGCTTCGGGAGCTTTTTCCAGGACGAAATTCCTGAAAGTGAGATGCAAGTCGGCTGTGGGGAGGGAGGGGGGTGCATCGAAAGCAACCCTTTGCTTTAGTGCTTCTGGACCTGCCTTGATCTTCGTCGAGACTCTGGACCGTCAGGAATGCACTTGAACCCATCCCCGAGATCGACACACTAAATTACTCCTAAGAGCCGCAAAGTCAACCCCAACAAATTTACCCCAATCTCCAAGCATCCCGTTCAGAAGCCCCATAAAGCTGGACCAATCAATTTCTTAGAGGACGATGAGCCCCGAAGTCCTGCGAGAGTCTGGACCACGGGAAGAGGCTGGAGGAAGGACTTGAAGGTGAAAGGGGGTTCCGAGGGTGTAAGGGTGGGTGCGAATAAAAAGGGCGCAAGATCTGCACCCGGTCCTGTACCGTAATCCCGAAAGAAAGATGAAATTTTTCATCCCTTGGAAAAAGCATACGTTGACGCATCGACGAAATCCCAAAAAAAGAATCTCGATCATTCATGACAGCCTCTCAAGAAAGGCTTTTGCCTTTCGGCGCCCCCGGACGATCCTCCCTTAATCCCGTCCCTTGTCTCCGGATCGACCCTGGACCACTCCCTGTCCCCCGATATCCTCTTTGAAGAAGCATGGGATAAAATGACGGGCGAGGGGAAAACTCCTCTCTTCAATTTCTCCCGCAGAATGGACCAGCGGGAAGAGCGAAGAGAATTCGAGGCCTTCGAGGACCTCGAGTGTGGCGGCGTTGATTGCACGATTCATATCGTATGGGGATCCCCAACCGGAAGCCATATTCGCGCTAGGGGTAGGCAGCATCCGGTGTGAAGGATCGACCGTAACGGGCAAGAACTTAAATTTACGATGATGGAACGCACCCCGTTCCGAGGGTAGATACCTCTAGCTATATATATATATATATATACACGTACACGCGTATATACGCGAAAGTGGAAAACGAGGCGATAACGGAGTATTTGGCGAGAGCGGAAATGACCGGGTTAGCCATTTTCATGTTAAGTATTTTTCAACCATACATACCCGCACTGACGGTCGCCTTTACCTTTAACCACCTTTTTTCCAAGGCGGCAATAATGAGCTGACGAAAAAAAAAAAAAAAAAATTCCAGCTCTTCTTTTCATTTCCCACAATGCCTCACTCGATGTCCCTTTTCGATTGCTCGCTGAAAAAGATGAAGCGTGTTGCTCTTTGCGGTCGTCAGTCGATGATGAATGGTTCCCGATAGCCCTGGCAACCTACCGCCCCATTCGGAAACTTTAGAATACTGTGAAAACCACCCCTCGAATGTTTCACCAGCACTGGGGGGACACCTGTCGCTTCCATTAAAACCCACCCGAGCACCCCACAGCTCTTGCGGCTTACATGGGCACTGGGTCGTTTCACGTAACGCGTAACGCTTTTGACCTTTGACTTAACCGAAACTCCAAGTACCCCCTCCGGTGTCACTTTCAGGCTACGGCACCCCAAAGGAATTCTCAGCGAGCTTCAAAATCAAAGCTCAATCGTCACCTGTCTTTGAAAAATTCACGGGCACGATATGGACGAAAAGTAAAGGCAGATTTAATATAAAAAAGAAAATGGTCGAAAGCTCATTAAAAATGACGGCGTTCAAAGGGCTTAAAGCCAGCGTCATGTTGTATACGTATATCAGCGAAATGACACGCGTTAGGGGCTTCCGCGTCGATCTTTCTCGTATTACGCAATAATCTCGTTATCTCGTGATAATACCGTGTGTTTCCTTAACGAGCATGACTAACCATCGCGAGTGTCCGGCCGACTATGTCCCGGCCGTAACTACTGGCACAAGTACAAACTCTCGCATTACCGTTCACGATGCATCATAGCCCCGGCGCGCTGGTCGCGCTGGTCGCGTTGCACTCGGTGCGACGGTTAGCTCGCACCAGAGTGGAAGTAGTGCATTAGTCAACATAACTCAGCTGCTATCACGCCCGGGTATGTAAATGTTTGAGTTGTTAGCGAGAGGGTTGGCTTATTGCCGACTCTTATGTACTGCTGGCAGAGTTGCGTTCTTCCTAGGAAATCGGCACGATGCTATCGCGTTCCTCGAAGGGGGTTAGAGGGGAAGTTAAGCATCGACCCCCCTACGACCCCCTTGTTGCTGGTACTTAAGAAGTGGCGAAGGTGGAAATGATTTTTTATGGGGATATTTTGATTTTGGATATCTCATCGATATGGGTAATTTTTTTTTTAAACGTCGTCAGTCACTCTGGATTTTTATATTACGAGTTCAGAACGACCCTTAAACGGCCCTGGGTCAATCTTTGACGGGGTTGGAGAAGCACTGGGGGTTGTTTGAAGAATGCGACGCTCGGTCGGTAAATGGGGATTGTTCGGTCAACAGTTGTGAGACTGTTGGGGGGTGGCAGGGGGTGGTAGCGGTTAGTAATTGACGGGAAATAAAAGGAGAGTTTGATGCCGATCTCGACTGGGCTTTCTTGTTCTTTCTGGTCCTCTAACGGAAGCTGGACGTTTCATTAACGGATATTGCTGTAAGTCCAAGAGAACAACTTCCGGCGAGGTAGATTCTTTCTCTTGGACTATTACATTCTTCGTTACCGTCGAACGGGATATTCTCGGGTTATCTTTTTTTTTTCTCTTTTCTTTCTCTTTGCGCCATTTTCGCGAAGGGCGCTGGATAAACGTCGACGAGTGGCGGTTCGAACGCCGCTCGACTTTTCTTTAAAGGAAACTCGTGGAACTCGAAGATTTATTTTCCTTTTCTTTTTTCTTTCTCTCGCGCGACAAGATATTCGTCTGATGTCAGAAGTATGATAAAATTCAAAGAGAAGACCGTGTCTTTCAATCGCAAAGTGCAATGTGTCAGGGAAGGGGCGGTAAGAGAGGGCGGGTAGGGGGCTGGTAGAGAAAAGCTCCGTTAGCACTACTAATAAAGGTCAAAGTTCACAAGAGGCAAAAAAGTCGCTCCTCCATCTTGAGTCGTACAATTTAAGCTTTTTTACCGTCGCAGCAGCGATTATGTCGACGATGTCTTATTTCACGTCATTTTCTCTTGGATTTGCCAAAGGCTCTCCCAGCTCTACTCCTTCTATTTTCATACTTGATTTTATTCCCTCCTTCTCTTGGCCTCCTCTACCCGCCTTCATCTTCGGATCGTCTCGCCAGTCACCGGGTCCAGAGATCATTTCCATTTTGACGACGCTTTACTACTTTTTTTTACAACTCAGGGGGCGCCGCGTACAAATTTCGTTTACTTTCAAGGACTCCATCCTCCGAATGGTCCAGGCCGATGGTCCTGGAACAGTCGTCTCCGGGCTGCCGAAAATCATTCCGAATGGCCACTCTAAGAATAACCATCATGGACCAAGTTGTTTCATATCCATGTAATCCGGTATACGGGTATACGTGAAAAAAGAGAAAAGAAAAAAAAATGCTTTTCTTTGATTGAAAGTGAAAGGACATTTGTTGAAGATAAAAAAGAAATCTCCAAGGAATATTATTATCCCTCGAGAACTTTATCCATCCTGCGAACGTTTTCAGGATGAATTTGGTGAATCTTAAGGGGAAGCCTCTTATTCATTCGATCCTCTATAAGGAAGGCGTCGCGACGCCCTATCCGCCACATGGGAAACGGTTGAGGATCGTGGGGGTGGAAGGGGAAGGGCTAGGAAAAAAAAGAAAGTTCGAGGAAGAGCAGCTGGCGAAAAATTGGGGAACCCAGAGGAAGAGAAGGACCCTTTGAAAAGTTGGCACTCTGCGTGGTACCCAGTGGCACCCAGTGGCACCCAGTGGCACCGTTGTAGCAAAGGGGTTGACAGAGGGTGGAGACTGTTACCCCTATAAGAACCGCGCTTCGACGGGAACAAAGGGTAGTGAAAGTTGGCGAGCGGTGAGTTTCGACAGGGGATGACGCCACTACGGAGGTCTAAGGCTTGAATATAGGTGCCGAGGGTAGACGGAGGCGAACAAGCAGCAATATAGGTAGGACTCCCGTATAAGAAGGTCGACTCGGGAATACCAAGATTTTCAACCCTCCTACAAGATTTAAGGGTAGTTTTCGTCACGCGTGTCCCAGACATCCCATGAAACTTTTCGTAGAGCTTGTACTCAAAAATCCCTCAAGTCCATCACCCTCGGACTGATTCGCGGATAATTCGTAAGTAACAGCAGAGCGACCCCCGTCGAATGTCAAAATTGAAAATCGAAATCAAAAAAATTAAAGCGAGGTATGTTCGTTATAAAGATAAAATTTTCCAAAATAAAGTCACCCCTCGCTCGACTTATCCAGCAGTCCTCCCCTACTTTGACGTAATTGGGTCGCAGTCAAGGGGTCAAGCTGAAGAGCTCCATTCACCAGGTTCCAGTCTGGGGGTTGCCGGAAACAGTTGCCGAAACATTAGAAGCCAACAAACCCCCAGTTTCTAGTGGGGCTCTCGGTACATTAGCAATGGGTTAAGCGAGGGGTGACTCAAGGGACTATCCGATACCAGCAACATACCTGAGCCATACATACTAAATAAGGTACCGTCGGATCTATAATTTTGAAGTTCAACCTATACCTGTCCAGGCTGACAGTGAAGCAAGTTTGATTGCTCGTTTCGCAACGTCAAGCGGCACAAGCGAAATACCTTCGTCTGGCTTAATAAAGCCACTTTCATTATTAAGAACTATCGGCATAGCATCGCCTGGGTACCTTAACCTCTCCACGTACCCAGCCACCCACCCGGCTTCTCCTCTATCAACAGTGGCACCCACTTCGCTCCTGGGAATTCATCCTTTCAACGAGACAGTCGCGTCAGCTACTTAAGGACTCTTTGGACGCGTTGAAGAAGGAACGAAGCGCTTTACTCCCTTCAGCCATATTAAACATTGACATACGTGACTCTACGCGGAATATACTTGACGCTCGAGTTGCGTATGGGAGTAACACAAGCGTCGTATATCCGGACGCGTGCATACGCTAAGGTTGTAACTAGACCCGGTTAAAGGCTCGTTCACAGTAACTATGAGAGGCAACGGGAGTTCAGAGCCGGCCGTTTCGTGGTTACGAGGTCGTTCCCGTATCGGTGTATATTGCCATAGAGAGAGGCCGGGAGGGGCTGGAAGGGAGCACGGCCACAGCCTCCAGCATCCCCATCAGCTTCCTGAGGATCCTATTCCTTCGGCCCCTTCGCTTCGGGATATATATATATACTGGGTGCCACCCGCAAAACTCCCTTCAGTGGTTTTCGACCAAATTAAACAGGAACCCAAAGAACGTAACATGCCGAAACCATCCCTCAGATGGAGCCCTGAACCCATCGTTGGGGTTGGCTGGAATTTATGGTTTGTTTTATACTGGTTATAGGATCCATTGGAAATTGGGCTTTTGCTTTTTAGAGCTGTTTTCTTTTATGGCAATTTTCGGTACCCTCCGTGCATTCGTGTCTCGGGGCTTTGTTACGTGGGATCGGTAATTGTGTATTTTGGGTGGGTGTAGAGATCGAGAGTTTTTTTGGGGGATTTTTACGTAATTTTTATATACGGGTTTGCATCGATGGTTTTAGGGAAACAGTCGATCCCGTCTCCTACCTGAAAATACCATAACGCAAATCGGTTAGAACGATCACCGCTTGCAATTCCAATCGCAACAATTGCCAGGACAACAATGGCACATTAACCATTTGGCCATTGTTATCTGTTCGTATACGAATGGAAAAAAAAAGAGAGCCAGAGATGCGGCAGGGCCGTATCAATAACTGTGGTCTGGCTATCTTCTGGTTGTTACCACTGTCTGGTTCCACAATGCACTACAATGCTGGCCTAAATCTCCTTTGAAAAAGTCCCTACTGTAAACGATTCGAGGGAAGGAAAACGATTTGGAGCCGGTATGCGTGATTTATTCGTATACGTGAATTTGGAAATTTCGCTTTATGGAAATTGGCAAAATATTTTCTTTTCTACTTTTTTTTTTCTGCCCGGTTTATTTTTATCAAACTGTTATCGCGCCTTAATCATCTGTATTACTTATCGATACGGATCGATACGCTTCTCATAATATTTCACCAACGTATGATATTTTCTTTGCGCTCTTCACGAGGAATAATATTTTCTCTCGTGTCATCGTCCTGTATCCCCTGTTCGTTTACCTTATCTTATCGAAAGAGTCTGGTCGGTTATCGAGCGCCGTATCAATTTTTCATTGTATTTATATTACGCCGAGTATACTCGTACAATTTTGCACTATTCTTGATAACACATTGCCAGTGATATCGAAACCTTAAGAAAGTCATCAGTTGAAGGGTAGAGGGTGTCAAGGTACAGTTAAGGGTTGTTCAAGGTGGGACGTAGTACCTAGTAACTTTTTTATTGAATTCGGTGCAACATGGTCGAGATAAAAGCCATATCTTTCGATAGCTTCGAAGTAAATTTTCATTGAATTAAAAAACGTTACGTTGACGTCACTCAAAATGATTCAGCATTACAAAAAAAAAAAAGAGAACTTTACTGCTCGATCATATATTTTCTTTTTTTAATATGAAAAAATTGAAACTTGTAATCGTTCAAAGTCGAGCTTTTACATGGTGCGCATGAAATTGAAAATTTTCTTGAACAGAGCATTCGCGTCCTTGTCTTATACACGTAATGCCCGATAGCTCCGTCTCTGTCGCACTCGCATAAGGTATAGGGACTACGAAAATCCTAAGTACCAACACTGCTTCGATCGATCGACAAAGTTATTAATCTGTCAAATGTATTTCCGATTTCACCCTACTGGCTTCTTTACAATGAAATAAGTCATATAACCAACATCCCCCCAATTGTTAACCTAAAATAGTCACCATCTCTCTCTCGCTTTCTTTGGCTCTACTTTCACATCCGGAAGGGAGGCAAAGCCCGTGGTCAGGGCCGGTCGACCTTCTAATCTATCCGTTACATTGCTAGTCGTAAATTTACGCCATGCTCGCCGGCACTGACTTATCGGCTTCCTGGTGGCTGGTTAGCCGGATCCCAGTGAAAATGGTTTCTGGTGAGAATTCACCTTTATCCTGTGCGTTCGTTGTAAGCCTAAATTCTCAGCGTAGACCTAAAGACGGTTACTATGAAAGTAAGTGGCCTACGGTATGACACGGTCAGATTAGGTTAGCTCGGGTCATCCCCGTCTCAGGCCCACCGACGGACGTTTCAGTTTTGTCAACATTTGGCTCACCGGGCCCAATGCAATTACGGGAATAAATTGTCGCCGGCTGTTTTAGAAATTGGATTCCGTCCACCCCTATAAATCCTGGGGCGGCAAACGCGCGCGGAAAATTTATCAAAGAAGCTACGGCAATCTCTGTTATCTTAAGTAGACACGAGGACCAAGCTTCACCCTTGCAACCCTTATACGAAGGGTTACTTCAAACTCAGACCCCGCATCCATCCTGACGTTGACCGAGTACGGCCGCTTGACCACAACCCTGTACCCAGGGAAACAACCCTTGTAGGTATACCCAGTGCTCCACCTACTCCCATGCTCGCCATCGACCCCTCCCTTACCCAACCTCCTTGCTAGCTTCGGACGAAAGTTTTATTTTTTGGAAATACGCGTCCTTCAGAAATACAAGGGATTCCATTGCCAGGCTGATATTCGAGCGAGAACTCAATGACGGCTGGGAGCGTCGGGGAGAAAAATTCTTCCGGCTGATTCCAAGATGACCTGGACCGGAACGGCCGCTGAGGTATTTCCGGAAACCGTGCCGCTTTACAGGCCATTCTCGAAACCTCAGTTATCACTCACTCGACGCTGGGGCATCAATAATTCGGCAACCCCTTATCTTGTCCAGCAGCTTGTTTCCCGAGAAATCGGTTTCTCCCGTCCGGTTTTCCCTTTCCGAAAATTTCCTTTGTACGTTCGTCCTTCTCTTCGGGCTTTTTCTTCTTGTTACGGAGGGAGACAAGAAGACGGCGAAAAGATTGGGCCAACTTCATCCCCAACGAATGGATCCCAATTTCAATCTGTCGTTTCTTCGTTCCCCTCTTGTATCCCGCTGCTTTCTCAGGCATTATGGCTATGCTTATCGGTATACCGAACGGAGATAAATTTAAGGGATGAACTTGCAGGGAAAACATATTCCTTGCATGATAAGGCTTATCGATCCGTTTTCGTGTACTTATTTTTTTGTTTTTTTCTAATTCCATTGTAATTTTGTAATTTTTTTTTTTTTCCTCTTCTGTTGCAGGTCACAGGAATCGTTGGCAGAGCCGATGTGCTGGCCTGCATATTTTTCCTATTATCATTCCTGGCTTATCACGGGTAAGTCGTTGATCCTATTACACAGTAAGGGATAAGAGGGATTCTCGTAAGCAGTGTAAACGCCTCCCCACCACCCACACCTATCATACTCATTGAACAGCAATACTGTATGCATTGTACGAGCTGTACAGCCTGTGAAAGGACTGTAAGCTCTGGGTGTGTTATCAGACTCCATTTTCGATGAACGATCCTTATCAATTTAATGGCTCGAATATGAGCGGCTTCGTTGCATCCGGTAATTGTCAGTGTGAATTATTGTATGGATTGAACAGCGAGTAAATAGTTGCGATACAAAAAAAAAAATCTGAAAAATGAAGAGAACATTTGCGAAAATTTTTCTTAAAAATGTGCTCCTTTAGATTTCTTATCTTTTTTTTTTCTCATCTTTCGTACCTCGTATTTCGCGAGTCGTAGTAAAGTTGCACAAAAATTTGGCAGGTTTGCCAACTTTGGCAGAGATGACGTCGTGCATTGACGCTGACGTAAGATATTAAAGGTACACAGTGTACGCAGCGTCTCTTTGGTCGAAATTATACCGGGGCGAAGAGAGGAGAGCGAGAGAGAAATTTTTTTTTTCCTTTTTCTTCTGTCTACTTTGCGTCGCGACCCACTTTTCTCCCGTCGCCTTTTCGAATTACGTAACTCCCTAGCGACTTTGAATTTTGCCTTTTGTTATTTTTCCAAAAATCTTACGTCATTTTCACGTCCACCAGACGAATCTCAAATCTCTTAACATCGCTTGACCCTCTTCTTTGATTTTTCCTATATGCTCTACCCGATACGTTACGTCACACGTTGACCTTTGATCCGTAAAATTTGTACAACGTTGAAAAGTAATTCACAAAATTTTCGAATTCTCTTTTTTTTTTTACGTTAATACCTCGTTTATTTATCGAAAATGCCTTTTTTACAATTTTCACAAAATTTCATTGACCCGATTATGGCATTTGGATGATTAATAAAATCGTCCAACAGCCTTCATTCGTCTTCCAGCCCACAGCCATACATTACGGTATTCTTCGTATAGGAACTGTTGGACGATGATTCTTCTTTAAAATATCTGCGTTTATTTTAACTTTATTTTTCTTTATCTTTTGCTCTTGGTCCTATTACTCCTACCTATAAAGGGAGTGGTTCCCAGGACATTCCATACTGTCGAGCTTGGCTTATCGATTCTCACTGACCATGTACGGGCGAGATTACAGCTCGCGCTTCCTTCGCGTTAAGCCGATTTACAATAACTCGACTACCCTTGTGCACACATAGCGTTATACCTATATAGATATATATGATACAGCCTCGGTATATTAGCTAATAACGTAGCTATAATTTCATAGATACACATACTGCTTGTACATGTATATACTTCTTCTGAGAGCAACGAAACTCGATGCTCATAATTTATTAAAATTAATTCTTTTTCCTTCTTCGACCAACATTTTTCATAAGGCTTCAAATGGTTATTATTATTTTTTTCTTTCTCAATATGATCTCACTTGCACAGTGAACCAAAGCAATTGAATGGTACGGGATGATTTTTTTTATTAAGAATCTGTTTACTGTCTAAAAAAAATTATCTCAGCCAAAAGGATACCAACTGAAATGAAAGAATCCGAAATTCGTCACAGCTCACTCGTTGCGTTTTATTGCTCAGTTTTGAATATTTCCAAAGTCGAAAAAGAAGGGTGGCTCCGTACTTATCTGTTCAGGATGTCCGGGGGTCATATCTAAGTAAACGGGGAAGGATCGTAGACGGAATTTCAAGAAAAACAGACTCAGTCTTGCCAACCTGAGTAACGAAAGGGCCAAGTTAAAAGTCGTGAACCGTCGCACTATTAAGGGATAAATCACGTGCAAGGCTATCTTGGCGGATTCTGCACGACCGCCACATCCGGAGTGCTTTTGGTCTTTGGTCCAGCCTTGAATTTTCTCGGGGAGTTTCGATTCTTCAAATTCAACCCTTATAACGCTCGTACGACAAGGGGTAGTTATGTATTTCATTTACTCGCACAATTTTAATTGTATCCTTTCACGGTCGCTCGTATAAAGTTCTTAGGGCACGTTTACATGTATTTGAAATTTATATTGGACTTAGCCAATCACGTTCCTTTATTCTCTTTAAACTCTCCGGCTGACTGGGTTCCTCCAGCCCGTTCTGCGAAATTCTGTATAACGTGGAAAATGTAGTCACGGACAATGGCACCCTCATTGCGCTATTGATCAATTTTTATTTATACGATATACCACCCCCTCTATTCTTTACTCTATAAAATAAAAACAGCGAAATCTACAAAGAGCACGAAATGCCAGAAGCTCCTCGGCGTGTAATTTCAAGTAAGATCATCCCCCTCCATGGGGTGGCCACCCTACTCGAAACACCCTGACAACCCTGTCTAATCAGATTTAATTCGGGCCACAAAGTGCGAGGTGTCGAGGACGGGCTCACCCAAAGGTAGGACTTAATTATGCCGGTGCTTAACGTCGATTCCTTTGGGGGTGGGAACCACCCCTCTAAGGAACTGGAGGACTCTAGGTGGTTTAATGGGTCCTAAGGACTGCGCACTAAACTCACCCCTGTTTAATCAGCTATTCACGCATACGGGATTTGGGTTGGACGACTCGTAGATCTTATAAGGGATCATTTATACGATACGTTGGATGGTACAGTAGCGTGACAGAGAGAGAGAGAGAGAGAGAGAGAGAGAGAGAGAAGAGTAAAGGTCCATGGACTCGTCTCAATAAGGGATGAAAGGAAACTTTCACTGCGATTCCCAAATCCATCGTTGGGTCCACCACAAAACAGGGCTGGGTACGAGTAATCATTCCGGTACTCCACAATAGGGGTTGTTACCGTGGTTGAACTCCGGGTCGGCTGGATACCGTAACAGGGAGGATTGGTACCGGTAGAAAGACCGGGCCCTGAAATTAGTGTGGCCGGGGCTGGGGGGCTGCTCTACCTGGTAAAATAGGGGTAAGCTCCTTGTCTTCGAACCCTGAGAAATTGATTACCCCTAGTCACCTTTGAACTCTGCGCTCTGTTCTTTCTCCTCTTCCACCCTACCCACCACTTTCCACCCCCTCACTCTCTCTATATACCTATATATCCGTTTCCTTGACTCACAAAATTCTCCTGTCCCACACCCCCCTGTTCTCTCGCGCTACCCCCATAGCCATGAACTTATTTTTCGAAATAGGGTTTAACTTGCTCAACCCCCCGCTCCCCCCCACCGTCTTACCCCCTGTTCCTTTATCCCGATTAAAACTACCCTCCGTCCTTCAATCCTTTGTCCATTAAGGACTAATGATAAATTATAATCAGATATCAAGTGCGTAGCTCGTTACACGCTTTCACACCCGCCCTCCCCTACCCTCCCACGGTCCCACCCCCGCATCCCTTAATTACCAACTTTCCTGATTAACGCCTGAAAGAAATGCCGTCGCGGCGCCCAAGACCCCCGACGTCTTTTTGACGTTTTCGCCGATCCCGTTAACTCTTTACAATTTATCCAGGAAAATTAATCCAAAAAGGTTATGGGCATTAGTGCCTTGCGCTGCCTCGTCGGGTTAACCGTGAGAAAGCATCTTCGATTTATGAGCCTCGGACGCAGGTACATACATCCAGCCTCGGATGCTGGGTAATACTTCCCTATTTATTCTCCACCCTCGGGAGAACAAACTTCGTATTACTTTACTTCCTTTCATCCTTTTTGGCCGGGTGGGGGGGGG